>NW_017731376.1:4809778-4817437 GCF_001890085.2 Hipposideros armiger | reverse complement strand
CTCAGCTCGGGCCAGGCATCAAACCGCTGTTGCTCAGAGCTCAAACTCTTGAGCGAGCTCTTAACCAACTGAGCCACTCGGCCGGCCCTAGCAACTATTTTAATGTCATCAAAGTTTGGCTTCTATTATACCTTAATTCTGGAAATAATAATCTAGTATAGCATTAACATATACTACAACTATTAATGTTCATTTAAATTTTATACTATTAAATTCCATTTAGTTATTTTTCATATTGATAAAATATTATTCTATAAAAATAAAAGTATAGTGTGTTGTTAGTTTTAAATGTGTGTTATGAGTAAAGAACATAGAATTGCAAAAATTATTCCACCAAAAAATGATGAGAAACAATAAACAAATACAGTAAATTTGCAAGATAAGAAAATCAATATACAGAAATCTATTGTGTTCCTGTATACTAACAATGAAATTTCAGAAAATGAAATAAAGAAACAATTCCTTTTGCAATTGCAACAATAAGGATAAAATACCTAGGAATAAACTTTACAAAAGATGTGAAGGACATATACACTGAAAACTACAACACATTATTAAAATAAATTCACAAAGAAATAGAAAGATATTCTGTGGATTGAAAGAATCAACATAGTTAAAGTGGCCATATTACCCAAAGCAATATACACGTTTAATGCAATCCCCATGAAAAACTCGAAGACATTTTTAAAAGAAATAGAATGAAAAACAAACAAACAAAAACATCAGATTTGTATGGAACCACAAAAGACCCTGAATAGCCAAAGCAATCCTGTGGGGGGGGAAAAAAAAGCCAGAGATGTTACATTCCCTGACTTCAAATTATACTTTAAAGTGATAATAATCAAAACAAAAACAGCATGGTATTGGTAGGAAAACAGACACATAGACCAATGGAACAAAACTGAGAGCCCAGAAATAAACCCACATATATATGGGCAAGTAATTTTCAACAAAGGAGTAAAAAACATGCAATAGAGAAAAGAAATCCTCTTCAATAAATGGTACTGGAAAAATTGGAAAGTCACATGCAAACGAATGAAGCTAGACTGCTATTTGTCACCATATACAAAAATTAATTCAAAATGGATCGAAGATCTAATATAAGACCTGAAACAATAAAATATATAGAAGAAAACATAGATACTAACCTTATGGACCTTGGTCTTAGAGAGGACTTTATGAATTTGACCTCAAATGCAAAAGTAAAAGTAAAAATAAATGAACAAGACTATAGCAAACTAAAAAGCTTCTGCACAGGAAAAAAAGCCATCAACAAAACAAAAAGGCAAGCACTCAAATGGGAGAAGATATTTGCAAACAACACCTTCAATAAGGGGTTAATATCCAAAATATATGAGTATATAGAACTCATACAATTCAACAACAACAACAAAAACAATCCAATTAAAAAATGGGCAGAGGACCTAAACAGACACTTCTCCCAAGAAGATATACAAATGGACAACAGATATATGAAAAGATGCTCAACTTCACTAGCTAATAGGAGAATGCAAATCAAAACCCACAATGAGATATTACCTCACACCAGTTAGAATGACTACTATCAACTAGACAAGTAACAACAAGTGTTGGAGAGGCCGTGGAGAAAAAGGAACCCTTATGCACTGCTGGCGGGAATGTAAAGTGGTACAGCCACTATGGAAAACAGTATGGAGGTTCCTCAAAAAATTAAGAATAGAGTTACCATATGTCTCAACAATCCCTCTTATCTACCCGAAAAATTTGAAAACATTTATTCATAAAAATATATGTACCCTTGTGTTCGTTGCAGCATTATTCATGGTGGCCAAGACATGGAAATGTTTTTCAATAGATGATTATGTAAAGAAGATGTGGTACATATATACAATGGACTATTACTTGATCATAAGAAAAGATGTAATACTGCCATTTGTGACAACATGAATGGATCTTGCGAATGTCATGCTAAGTGAAATAAGTCAGACAGAAAAAGGTGAGAACCATATGCTTTCGCTCATATGTGGGATATAAAACTGAAAGCAACAAACAAACAGGACAAACAAACAAACCAAAAACCCCCACAAAAACCACCTCATAGACACAGACAACAGTATGGTGGTTACTGAGGGAAAGGGGGTTGGGGGGAAAATAGAAAAAGGTAAAGGTGGTCAAATATATGGTGATACAAGAATTGACTTTAATTGGTGAACATACAAAGCAATATACAGATGATATATTACAGAATTACGTACTTGAAACCTATATAATTTTATTAACTAATATCACCCCAATAAATTTAATTTTTAAAAAGTGTGAAAAAAAAAGGAAAAGAAAAAGTTGTAAAAATTAAATTCAAATTCTTAGGGCACATGTATCAATACGATTGTTAAAGCATAAAGTATTGCTTTTTAAAAGTGGTGTTTTTAATATAGGGAGGGAAAATTGAGCATCAGTTTTGGGTCAGACCGATGGGCTTTGGGCAGAGACTGTGGCATCTTAGCTTAAGTTTCTCACCTGAAAAAATGTACATAATAAAATATGCACAGCATTTGTTGTGATGATGAACTATGTGTTTATAAAGCATGTAGTATAATTCTGAGAATATAATCAGCATTCAGAAAGGGTGATAAGTTTTGTTATGGTGAAAATGATACATAATAATAGTAATGTCTTAATATTTCTTCTCAGAAAACCAATAATTCTGTCTGAGTTTTACATCGAAGAAGAACATATTATATATAAATGGTAGTGCAATAAACTTTTACTTTTTAAAATCAATTTATTTAGAATTGTATTAAAATGGATAATTCTGTGTTTTGTCTACAAAAATATAATTAAACAGGCACTCCTACATGGTTATATTTTTGTAGTAAAAAAGAACTACTTTTCTAATTTCTTTTGTACTTTTTCTGCTTCTATACATTAAATTCTTCTTAAGAGAAATAAAGAAATATCTATAGTATGCACTGACTAAATTTCATCATTTTACCCTAGTCAACTATAGGTATGCTCAATTAAATATAAATGCCAAATCAAGTAGCTGAAAATTTCACAGTTGATTAAATTATTAGCCTAGGTAGTATACCAAAATCATGTTTCATCATTAATGAAAAAATTCTTTCCCCCAGTTAAAAAATTCAGTGATTAAATTAACTTAAATGTAATGAGATGTGTTCATCTCTGCTCTCATTGAGAAAGGATCCTTTATACATATGAAATTACAAATCCAATCATCATTTTTACTGAGAAGCCTTATTTTCACTCTTAATTTATTGTCTTGTGCTTTTCAAAATGTCGCAGCTTATTGAAATTTCTATAGTATCAAATCAGATCACATAGGTCTCAGACTTAAAATGTTGGCTCAAGCAGGTCTCATGAATTTCAGAAGGATTCTGGTTGCTGATGAAGAAGTTTCGCAGGACTACTGCAGAATCCCAGCAACTTGGTTCTACTTGTTCAAATACAACCACAGAGGGTGCCAAAAAAATGCATACACATTTTAAGAAAGGAAAAAACTGTTAAAATTGTAATAGTCAATATATATACTGATAATAAAAGATGAATACAAGTCACGTTTAACTTCTGCAACTACAAGAGGTACTCAAAGTGGTTACCATCAGCGACCAGACACTTCTGATTATGGCGAACTACTGCTTGAGCAACGTTGACCAAAGTGTCCACTTGCATACATTTTTTTGGCATCCCCGGTATTTACAGTGTCATCAAACTACATAAAAGATGATATTTGTTCATTTTGTATTTTAGTCCTTACCCCCTTATTGGCAGCAGAGCCCCCATTTCTTTTTTCTTTTTTTTTTAAAGGTTTTTTTTTTTNTCTCTCTCTCTCTCTCTCTCTCTCTCTCTCTCTCTCTCTCTCTCTCATCTCTATCTCTATCTATCTCTATCTCCATCATCTCTATATTTCTTTTACTTTCCCTATTTATATCTTTAGAGAGATATTCATTTTAAGGCATTGATTCATGCAACTGTGGAGACTTGAAAGTTCAAAACCTTCTGCGTAGGCCAGCAGCCTGAATGCCCAAGGAAGAAGTTGCTGTTACTGTTTGAATCTGAAGGTGTTCTGCTGATAGAATTCCGTCTTCATCAGGGAAGATCAATCTTTTTTCTTAAGGCCTTCCACAGTTTTGATGAGGCCCACCCACATTATGGAGAGTAATCTACTTTACTCAAAGTTCACTGATTGAAATGTTGTTCTAATTTAAAAACACTTTACAATAGCATCCAGACTCATTTGACAAAATATCTGGTCCCAGAGGCCAAGTTGACACATACACTTAACCATTATATTAGACCAGTTATTAACTCTTTCCTTTAGGTAGCTACTAGCTTGAGTGTTACCAACACAGAGAAAGCCCAGGTTTAATCCAGACCTCAGCAGTTTTCTGCTATATATGAATGCCTAGATCTCACAGTTCCCAGACAAAACAAGCAGCGTTTTACTTTTCTCTCATCTTTTCCCTATATGGCTAACAGTAGATGCTCTCATACCTCAACCAGGAAGTCACTTCTGTAAAAGTCCACACAGGGTTTTTTGGTTCCCCACCAAGATTTAATAATATGATATGACAGTTTCTGTGGAGCAGAGATGAGTCAAAATATAATGGAATTCCATCTTTTAGCTCAGCAGTTAGAAACAATTTGACATGACAACCACAATTTAATGATGGTTTATATGGACATTATACAGTGATTTAGCCTTAGTGACTGAGCCCTGCAGTCTCTCAAAGCTGGTGAACTAATGCAAAAAGTTGGAATTTGGTCATATTTTCTTGATGATGCAACCACGTAGCTAATTAGGTGAGAAACATCCCCTTTTCCAGTTAAAGGAACAAGGGCTATCACTTGGACGTTGCATTCAGAAATTTGCTCTTAAATTAGTTGGATACTGGGTGTCACTTGGGCAGTACAAAAGTAGATAAAATTTGTAAAATGCTCACTATATGCTATACTCAGTTCCAAATGCCTTACATGAATTAGGTAATTTAATCCTCACAGAACCCTTTGGAGTGAGTGCAGTTATCCCCATTGTACAGATGGGGAATCTGAAATAGAAAAAAGTCTTAATAGATAGATCTCTTAAGGCCACATAGCTAGTTAGTGACAGAGCCAGTACTCAGACCTATGGAGCTGGCCTTGGAATCTGCTCTTCACTGCAGCACCATCCTGCTTGCTGAATAAAAGTAGCAAGTTGCAAAGTACTTGGAGCAGAACTCCTGGACTGGTGGGTCCCAGGTCACAGCCACATTCCTAGAGGGGGAACAGTGGCTGGCTTTTTTTTTTTTTAAAGAGCATAATAGAAGGAGCAAACACCAGTAGGGAGCTACTGATAATAATTTTACTAGAAATGCACACGGATCAGCTTCATAAACAGAGAATTGGTTAATGGTTCTAATATAAAAAAAAGAACTTTTTGGTGCTTTCCTATGACATGAAAAGAACTGAAGTATAGAGAAGAGGTCAAAGAAACATGGGCAGTGCAAACAGACAAGGAAGACAGAATGCACCAGAACACAGATCACGCATTTGGTTAGTTTTGCTAAGAATTTTCCTGAATTCTTAGTTAGGAGATAACTGGAAATTTATGTTGGAGCCTTACCACCCATGAACTTTAGTTTTGGCATACACATATAATTATGTTCATGTTTTCTATTAATTAGATACAATTATGAATAGACCTCATTCAACACTAAGGGTTTAGTGATTATTCAGTAATTCCCTTTATTTTCTTCACGAAGCCTGAATTAAAGAGTACTTTGACTATTGTGCCTTGAGCACCAAGCCTGGACTAGGCAGATCATACCTTGACTGTCATGGTCATGATTCTGATGGTGACTGTGTTTGATCTGCCAAGCTTGCCCCTTTTCATGATGGCTGGGTGTGCTATCGTTAGGCTTCTGCTCTACACAGAAATTCACAAAGATTGGCTTCCCTCAGAGGAAGCAGTAAGCGGTCCTCCACAGTGCTTAGCTCCTGGACAATGTGTCTTAACTCTGTTTCAGTAGAAATATAAATTTGGGTGCTCTTGAACAAACCCTGATATCTGAAGTATGAGGAGGACTGATTAGAACAAGGAGTAACAGCAAGAGCTGTTGAGGTGTTCAAATACTTTAGCAGAAAAGATTAAAAAAAGAAAGCTTATCTGCAAAACTGATTATGTGGATAGTCTTCAGAATGATTTTGAGGCTTTGGAGTGATCAGGCGGTCACGAGCTTGGCTATCATTATAAGATGCTCACTCTTTTACATTCTTGGCTGAGGTTCAAAATTCAGAGAGGTGGCAGGTTAAGTTCCATGCAGCTGTCAGCATCTTTGTGGGCATCCGAGAGGGCACAGGGCCTGCACATGGCAGAGTCAAGCATGGGCCTTTCCACATTCGGGCCCTGGGTGAAACGTGGGAAGAGCCTATCGTGGGACTGCAGCAAGGTCCTGCTCTGAGGAAGTGCCTTGACTTCCCCCTAGTGGCAACTGCCAATGGGCCAGCCACTCTTTCCTGGTGAGGGGACATGTCAGACACACAGCCTTTCCAAATAGGGGACAGGACCTTCCAAACTGATTCCTTTAGGGCCAGGCCAATTCGGATTGCTACCAAAAAAGTATAACCTTGTTGAGTGCAACTTCAGAGAGAAATTTTAAATTTCACAGCAAGTATCATTTTTTTATATATTTGAATATATATTTGAATACATGTATATATATATACATATATATATATTTTGTGTGTATAGATATATATAGCTATAGATGTTCAAAAATATAAGGTAATGGTTAAATGTTTTCAACAGAGGGAAAGTAAAATTTAACTTTTAAGAGTAACACTTAGTATTTAAATTAACCTTTAAAGTTAAATTTTATATATTTCAATAATTATGAAAAAAACAAATATATGGCTAAATGCACCTCTGTCCTCAAAATTACTGTTTTATTTAACATAGGGTATAATAATGGTATGTTGTAGATTAATTTATTTCATTTACTTATGTTACTTCACTTAGAAAACTAAGATAATTAAAATATTGATTAATGGGAACTCTTTCTTATCTTTCATTGTTTTGTTTTTTCCCTAAAGTTTTTTTTTAAAGATTTTATTGGGGAACTGGGGAACTGGGGAATTGGGGAAGGGGAACAGTGTTGGGGAATTGGGGGAGGGAAACAGCCAAGTTGTTGTCCTTTAATCTTAGTTGTGGAGGGTGCAGCAAGCTCAGCTCCAAGTCCAGTTGCCATCTGGCTGGCCATCAGCAGCTTGTAGACACTCAGCTCAAGGTGCCACATTCAATCTTAGTTGCCAGTGGGCGTAGCTCACCATCCCATGCGGGAGTCGAACAAGCAACCTTGTTGTTAGGAGCACATGCTCTCACCAGCTGAGAGATTCTGCCACCTGTTGGCAGCTCAGCAGCAGCTCAGCTTGGGTGCAGCTCACTGGCCCATGTGGGAATCAAATTGGTGACCCTGTTGCTCAGAGCTCGTGCTCTAGCCAAATGAACCACTCAGCCAGCACCTCCCCAAAAGATTTATATAAAAGAATTCTCAAAAGCAAAAGCTAATGATAGTTCAGGATATTTTTACTTCTGAGAAACTACTTCAATATTCTTTTAACTTAGAAAAACCAATCTTTTATTTCTTCTTTTGCTCATTACTTAGTAACTATTTTTTTTTTTTT
>NW_017731376.1:4796724-4806323 GCF_001890085.2 Hipposideros armiger | reverse complement strand
CGCTCACGCTGGCTGCTGGCCACACACGGTAGCCCAGCTCCAGATTGAGCTGTTGTTCAGCATCTTAGCTGTAGAGGGCAGTGTCACTGGCCCTCATATGCGGGATCTGAACCGGGGCCCTCTGGCATCCCAAGCCAGCTTTTAACCAATGAGCCACTTGGCCGGCCCGTAGAGCCCCCATTTCTGTTGCAGAGTTGGTTATTCTGGGAGCTCTACCCCAGCAGACAATGTGCTGTTGCACTGCGCCCCTCACTCCCTACCTTTCTCCCTTTGTATGAGTATGAAGTACTGCCCATGTAGTCCCTGCATTGGCAGAGGTGGAGGTCCAGAAATCTGTTTATTTCACAAATATCAGAGGGCAGTGGAGTTCTTTCTGTTGTTTAACTCTTAGCCAAATAAATCCAGCTTCATCAATGCTCTCATTGTCAGACACTGAATTATCTTCAAGCACATCTTGAAAAAAAAAGATATTGATATGCAGATTGTTTTTAATGAGGGCAAAACTATGATCTAAATGCAGTGAGGGAAATGACCCTGGAGCTCTAGAATGTAAAGTACCCATGGAGAAGAAACGATGAAGCAGGCCGTGTCTTTCATTTTACATATATTTTGCTTGCTTGCATTAGAGCTTATTTCTAAAATATTACAGGGACATATTTTATATATGTATATACATATATATTCTGATTGCTATATATATTCAGTCATTCATTTGTATAACCCACATCTACACACACACACACACACACACACACACACACACACACACACACACACTAGATTTTATTGACTTTATAGGCTTAATATAAGGCTCTACTTGGGCTAAATTTATGCTATCACTGATAAATAAGAAACAAAATGAGCAATTTGGTTGGTATTAATCTTTTTTAATTATAAAGCAGAGATATCATAAGTTATCTTCCCACTTCGTTTTATGGTAATGATATAGTCACAAATCAGGACAACTTCCATTTTATGAATTATATTTTACATGTAAATATTAGGCAAACATTAACTTTTTCTATACAAAAGAGATGAGAAAGTTTTATTATACTTTTTCCTATAAAATACATCAAATCTTAAAAACACTCCCCATGAAGCTTAATAGCTCAGCATAAGAACAATATATTTATCCTTCTATGTGACATATTTATTTCTTGATATATTGAGTTTTTTAGTAAGTCTATTTATGATAGCAGTTTTCTTTGTGGGAGCAACACTGGTAGAGAAAAGAAAGTAAGAAAACATGCACATTTATTTATCAGGAAATGAGCTTTTGGTGTCCTACTCTTTTCACTTCCCCAGTGCTGACTAAAATGAATCTAATTAAACTAACCTTTATAAGTAAAAACTATTATCTACTATACAAGAGGTGTTAGATGACTCCACCCAGCTCTGTAAAGGACACTTCTAGAAGATGGTATTCAGTCCTGGTATACACTTCCAAGAATATATCAAATTATACTTCTTCTTGGGGCCTGGACCAGGAAAACAAGGGATTTAAAAGCGTTCCACATAGGAATAGTGAACAGAACTGTGATGACTTAAGAGAAGGAAAAGCTCAGAGGAACAGCTGGGAACTATCTTCAATTATCTCAGGGCTTTCCTGGAAGAGATCTTATTGTATATGTTCCTGAAAATGGACACAGGTCTACTAGGTGAGACTATAAATGAAAGGATTTTGTCTAATTATAAAAATGAATCTCTCCATGGTCAGATACTAACAATGAAAGAATTGACACCTTGAGGAGTAGTGAGGGGTTTGTGCATGGCCTGGATAACCCTTTGATAAGGGTGGCTCTGTCATTAGCGGTGTGGTTGGATTAAATTATCTTTAATGGTCTTTCCAAACTTGAGAGTCTATGATTCTTTTTGACCTTGTGTCAGATTTGTTCTGAAGAGCTGAGGCCTGGAGCAGCTGTAGTCTTTACATTTTTAAAAGAGATTTACACAGGTATAATACAGCAATTCCATAATTGTCTGATTGAGAATATTTAATATTTCATGCCAGATATGATTCTTATTGAATGAATGTTTTACTTATATAATCATATTGAAATAGCTTCATGAAAGTCATTACAATATGTTCATAAAACTTCATTTGAAATTTTAATGATAAAAATTTATGGATAATGGTGGATTTGTATGCTTAACTGTAAATTGTTATGACTGGTTGTCTAAATTATTCTGTGTTTTTGGTATGAAGAGCAGTGCTTTGGAGGGTCCTCGTTTTTTCTTTTATTTCCCATTCAGGATTTGCTTGACTTAATGAGTAAATATGGTGATTTTAGGATATGTGAGATCTGAAAGCAGGTCTGTCTAGGGATGTGTCTCATTCCTTAAGAAGTCAATGCCTTGCATAGAAGTTTAAAGATTAAAAAGTCTGGATTTAGAGATGTAGTGGATTAGTTTGCTCCATATAACTCCCTTCAGGTTCTTTTGCATGCTCACTATCTGATTTTAGTAAGAGTGCGGAAAGGAGAAATGCAGAAAGAAATGAATAGCAATTACCAGAGGGAAAAAGGTGTATCTTGCTTAAGTTATCTCTGTTTTGCTTCAATCACAAGCTTGTAAATGTTGTGTTTAAGAACTTAACTCATGTCTTGTTAGGACGACCACTTCATAGTCGGTGTAGAAGCCTGACCACCACACTGTATTTCTGAAGCTGATGTTGAATAATATTGTATGTCAACTATAATTATATGTACAGATAGTCACGGGATGTGAAGTAGAGTGTGGGAATGGAGTCAATGGAATTGTAATAGATAAGTATGATATTTGGGGTGGGAGGGCAGTAGATGGGGGAGGAGGGTTGTTTCTGTGTGAAGGGTGAAAAGGATAACTATTGCATTGTTCTGTACACTTGAAACTAACAATAAAAAAAGAACTTAACTCGAATAAGGAATATGAAAATTTGGAATATGAAAAACATATAATAATATATGGAGTAGTTGCTTCTAAAATTAGAAAATGAGGTATAAAGAGTCCTTTCTCTTTTGACCTTTCTCCTTTAGAGTTAACTTCAGGAATTAACTATGGAGCTAACGTTCTCCCATTGATAGGTCCTCATGCATAGACGTGTTTGAGTAATAATCTGATTCGTGAAGAAATATTACAGTGCATTAGGGAAAATTGTGACTTTTTTTGAGTTATTCAATAAATATACGCAATCTAACATTTTCCATGCTAATACAGAAAAAATCAGCAGAAGATAATCAGCAATGGAGGAAGTATTTAGGGAAAGTTGGAACAGACACCTTTATAACTGAGCTCAGTATATTGTGAACGGCCTGAAGATGGAGCTCTTTGCAAAGTTTTCATGCAGAGTATGAAGGCAGAATCTGGATATTGGTGCTTGTTTACAGCCTTTTAAAACTTACTGTTTGTCCTAGACTTTGTTTTATAATCTGCTTAAAAAGTAAATTTTGGCACTGTTTTTAAATGCCAAAGATTTAAGGAAAAGTTACACAAAAGCTATGATTTTTTTGGGTCATATTTCTGAAAATGGCATTCCTAAATTATATCTTAAAAGAACCCTTAACAGTTGTTCCTATTTTGGTTTCCTCTAAGTCTTCCATGGCCTCATTTTTGTTCATAGTGATCATAGTTCATTATATAATATTCATGGTAGACATCTCCCATTACTTATGTTTGATACCTCCTTTTCCATGGCTGCCATGTTTATCTTTCATGTTTATTTTCCTTTTAGAAAAGAGATACCACATACAGAAAACAAAACAAAATACACGTCTTCCACATATACATTAGCAATGTTTTGGAACTGTTTTGTGATCCAAAGGAAATATTTTCGGTGGCAATCTGTTATCTAGTTTTACTTTGAAAACAAATGAGTGTCCGTATCTCCTATCTCATCCTCTCCCCCTCACATATTTATTGAAAGGAATTTACTGTTTATCATTTTTCTTAGTACACAGTTGCTAAATCTTTTTAATGTTTTATATTTTTCTATTCACACAAACACACATGCACATATATATATATTTTATAAACCCGGGATCATTTTAGGAATGGAACTTTGTATTTATGTAAGATTTTAGAATGGATGGGAATATATTCAGTTTTTAAAATTCCTGCTTCTGTAGGATTCAGTATGAACTCCGATTATGAGAAAAAATTGTTCTCAGTGTTTTTTCTGTTTCCTTTGTGTTTTACTTAAACTGCACACTGAGCATTCTTCAGGTAACTCAATTAATTATAATCATATCTGATGAATAAAGGCAATATTTTTAATTCTAAAATTCTAGATTACAACTTTTAGAGTCATTCTAAACCACAAGTGAGATAGTCTCCAATGTGAGTAAAACATATCCTGTCATATCTACTCCTTAATTCATTGTTATGTGATGATTTAATTAAGATACTTAATCAAATTTCAGAGATGATATGGTAAAAATTAATCTTGTCAGCCTTTCTTGTTATGAGCAAGCTGCTTGCTCATTTCTTTTAAAAAAATGTAAGTTATAAAGAGCACTGTATAAATACTGGAAAATGTCATCTTTACTCCATTTAATTACTAAACTGAATCCTAAAGCTTTACTGTCTGAAAACAAAGCTAAAATGTATACAAATTTCAGGGGGCATATTTTGGTGGTGTTGATAACCATCACTTTACTATATTTGTTGCTATATTTGCATATATATTTATATCTATATATGGATGAAATTTGGTCAGTATATTGGGATGACTTTAAAAAAAATTAAAGAACAATAAATGTCTGATTACAGTTTAGTGAAAAAAGTTAAAAATACTCCATGAATGGTAGTAACTAATTTGTTTTCCTTTTTTTAAATAGACAGAAAACAGATGGTTGCAGGTTATACAATGAATATTTTAAAACATGAAATTTTTACAGTTTGATAGCATTTTAAACAGCTATTTAAAATATTACAATTGTTTTTTTATTTTTTAAAATTTTTTTTATTGAGCTGAATCTTTAGGGGAGATCCACTCACCATGTTTTCCTGAGAAAGATGCAGACGTACCAGACCTTGATGGCCTGGATTATAGTAGTGCTTTCACATAATGAGTCAACCTGGCATTAACATTTTAAGTCCAGATTGAGTCCATTTGCTTTAATCTGAAGGGTGACAGGCAGGAAATGTCAAGCTCTCTGTAAGTCTCATTTTTCCAGCCGGAAGTCTCCTAGGAAACCTTGCTGAACTTCCAATCTCTCCCCATCCCTAGCCATTCTTGGCTAGGCGCCCCTCAATTGCTCCTACAGTACCCAGTACTTAACTCTTCCATACCGCTTATAACACCGTATTGTTATTACCTGTTTATTGCACTCTTTCCTCTCCCCCAACCCCCACGCCCAATAGATTAAGGGCAAGAATATGTCTTATATTATTGCAAAGATTAACCCAGTGAATAACCCATATCAGCACCCAATAATTATTAATGAATACATCAGAATTGTATAGTATCTGGCTGCATATATGCATGGTCTTCTTCAAAACAAGCCCACAAGTGAGATAATTAGTCTTGCAATTACTCTTTCTATATACTTTCATTTATGTATGTAAATTTAGAAACTTGAATTTTTTCCCCCTGAAACTAGCAGTAGTGTCAGTTTGAAAGTCTTTTTATTGGTAATTTGGCTTTCGATAGCTTAAAATACATAGCTATCTTCTTCCATGGTAGTATGTTTTTACATTTCTTTGATATTCCACTTAGAATCTAATTGTTTAAATTATATGTTTTAAAAAGGTGAATAGCTTGTCATATTATTAATTTGTCAACATAATATTGTTATTAATAATTATTTTTATAGGAGATTTAGGGAGGCACACTGGGTGGCATTGTTATAGTAGTTTATGAATGAGTGGAATTATACTGTAAAACTGTACAGTTGGTTTCATGCTTTCAGTGATGGGGACTGTTTTCTCAGGACTGTAATGAAATCATCTGAAATCCATTAAAATCCACTTGGAGCCCATGAAATTCAGAAGACAGAAATCATTTAATCCCTCTATGGCATGATGGAGCAAAAGAGAATCTTACATGGTGCCAGTGATTAAAATCCCAGCCCAGTAGTCTTCTCAGTTTTGTGGTCTCTTCTTCATTTACTCCTCCCTTTGTAGATGAGACCCTTGAGATTTAGTTTTAATTCTCACCAGTTTTAACATGATCCCCAAATGCCACGGAAATATGCCCCATCCATTGTAAATTGGTTTCCTCTAACTTAGTCACTTATTTGCGTGTTTAAGAGATTATGCAAGGAACCTACAAAGGTGTTTCCACCCCCTCTTTCAAAATCTATTATTCAAGAGCCCTATGAACATCTTAGTTACTTCCTTTACCACCTTGCCACATCCTCTTCCAAACGTTTTTTGTCTTGGGTTCTGCAGTCAATTATCCTGTTTGAGACTGATGAATAAGAACTATTCATAGAGCTCTCATTAACCTAGCAGATTAAGAGTCTCTCTGAGTATTTCCAGTGCTGAAAAATTAGGCTGACTAGAATAATACTTAAGTGAAATTTTTTCAATGAAAATTATATATTTGTATAAGTATTCAGATAGCGGTGATGACATTGAGCATTATATTTTCTCTTAAAAAAGTATTTTTAAAAAGTTTAATTTTATTTTGGTATGATTTAAGGTAACATACGGGGCACATTCTGAGCAAAGGATGAACTTAAAAGGTACAAAATGAAAAAGATTAACTTAGGCCTTGTTTTGCAGAAAAAAAGGATTTGCAGAGAATAGTGGGCTATAATTAGAATTTAAGTAGCACTCTTGTTACTAAAATGAGTTATACACATTTTTACATGAAAACAAGGCTGGGTTTTTAGAGTAATCCAAATCAGAGTTAATTTACAGTTGATTGTGGCCAGCCAAGGGAAAACAGCACAAGTAATAAAACAAAACAAAAACAATGAAATCATATAACTCTTTGGGTTCTTTATTTTGCATGTCAAAGTGTGAGGAGAGGCAACTGGGTAATTTTCATGACAACTTGTGGCAATTTTGAGCTCTTTAGATATTGATGGTAATTTTTAAAAATCTAAATTCTATACTTATGATGTTTTCTCCTTGTGGCAATTTATCATTAGTTTACCAACACTTTTCACCAAGAAATAGCCCTCTCTACAACTTACAAATCAAAGAGAATCTAAAATAACATGGAAAATTGATTTCCTAGGGTAAACAAACAAGAGGTGGGAAGAGAGAAGTGAAGTGAGGACTAAATTATATATAAAGGGTATATATACTTTTATATATATATATATACATATATAAGTTATATAAGTATATATAAATAAAAAATAGATATTTCAAATTATATATATATAAACAACTTCATATATATACTATATGTTATATACATACTATAATACATATATATGTACATGTACAATTTTTTGGTAATTTAGTTATCAACGATTTAAAATTCATATTTTCTTCCTCAGTAATATATTTTCACATTTCTTTGATAATACATTTAGAGTCTCATCAAATAAAAATTGTGTTTGTTTTAAAAAGGTGAGTAGCTTGTTGCATTATTAGTTTGTAAGGCTATCATCAGTAGTTATTTTTATATGAGATTATATATATATAATAGCTAGTGGTGAAAGAAAGTTACATGAGGCGCATAGTGTGTGTACCTAATCTTGGAGGGGTAGTAAGGAAGCGGTAGGGAAGAGAAGATGGACGAGCCAAAAGGAACATCTTGGTTCCTGGTATGGATGAAGAGTTTGAGGACACAGTATGCAATTAGGTCATCTTTCTTATTATTTAACAGATCATTTATTTAACATAAATAAAAATATTTATAGTTTATCAGTCCCACTTTAAAGACCGGCAGCTTCTTTAAAAGACATTCTCATCTTCACTATGCCAGGCTTGTTGACATGGATCTGTAGTTCATGCTCATTGGGCAACCAAGACTGTAGGAGAACAGAACTGCTGGGCTACATTTCTTCTACAAAACTTGACTACAAAATTTTTGTTTGTTTGTTTGTTTTGTACTACAAAACTCTGCTGGTAACTGTTCTATAACCCAGATTTTGCCCTGCTGTTTTGGGTAGGCCATTCTACTAAATATGACATAATGATAGAGCCAGCACAAATTCTTTTTTGTTTTAAGACTTTATTTTTTAGAGCAGTTTTATGTTCACAACAAAATTGAAATAAAGGCACAGTGATCGCTCGTATAAACCCTGTTCCTACACATGCGCAGCCTCTACCGTCATTAACATTCCCAACAAAGTGGTACATTTGTTACAACTGGTAAACCTACATTAACACATCATAATCAACAAAAGTCCATACTTTATGTCAGGGTTAACCCTGCTGTTGTACATTCTATGGGTTTGGACAAATGTATAATGACATGTATCCCATCATTATAGTATCATAGAGTGTTTTCATTACCCTAAATATCTTCCGTGCTCTGTCTATTCATCTGTTTCCCCCGCCAACCACTGGCAACCACTGATACTTTTGCAATGAATGTACATAGTTATTCCTTTTCCAGGTGTCATATAGTTGGAATAATACAGTATGTAGTCTTTCAGATTGGCTTCTTTTACTTAGTAATATGCATTTAAATTTCTTCCACTTCTTTTCATGGCTTGATAGCTCATTTCTTTTTAGTGCTGAATAACGTTTCATTGGCTGGATGTACAATAGTTTATATACTATTCACTTGCTAAAGGTTGTTTTGATTGTTTCCAAGTTACGGCAAATAAGGAAAATAATATTTGACTTACAGAATCTAGAAACAGTTTTTTCTCCTGTATTAGCATGTCCTCCAAAAGATAATAATGTATGAAACATGTTAGATTCTATTATATATGTATACACAGTCACCAAAGGGATTTACTGGACATTTATTTGTCCATAAATTATACAAATAAAATTATATGTAAAAATAAATCTGAATGATTTTAAATGACCAGTTAGGATATCAAACTAATGAACACCACAATTCACTAGAATTTATTGTAGACATACCTCATTTATTGCACTTTGCTTTATTGTGCTTCTCAGATATTGCATTTTTTGCAAATTAAAGGTTTGTGGCAAGCCTGCATTGAGCAAATCTATCAATATCATTTTTTCAACATTTGCTCACTCATGTCTCTGTATCACATTTTGGGGATTCTCATAATATTTTAAACTTTTTCATTATTATGTTTGTTATGATGATCTGAGATCAGTGATTTTTGATGTTACAATTGTAATTGTTTTGGGGTGCCATGGACCATGCCCATATAAGATAGGAAACTCAATCTATAAATGTTGTGTGTGTTCTGACTGCACTACCAACTTGGCTGTTCCCCATATCTCTCTTTCTTCTGGCCTCCTTATTCCCTCAGACACAACAATATTAAAAATAGCCCAAATTCCGGCCGAGTGGCGCAATGGTTAAGAACTGGCTTGGGATGCCAGAGAGCCCCGGTTGAGATCCCACATATGAGGGCTAGTGACACTGCCCTCCACAGCTAAGATGCTGAACAACAGCTCAACCTGGAGCTGGGCTGCCGTGAGTTGCCGGCGACGGCGTAGGCTGCAGCCCCTGTGGCAGTGGGTTGCCATGGGCTACTGTGTGTAGCCAGCAGCCAGCGTGAGCG
>NW_017731376.1:4778411-4796463 GCF_001890085.2 Hipposideros armiger | reverse complement strand
AAGGAAGTGTTACACATCTCTCACTTTAAATCAAAAGCTAGAAATAAGCTTAGTGTCGAAAGCTGAGTAGACTGAGATCTAGGCTTCTTGTGGCAAATAGTTAGCCAAATTGTGAATGTAAAAGAAAAATTCTTGAAGAAAATTGAAAGTGCTGCCGCAGTGAAAACATGAGTGAGAAGAAAGCAAAATAACCTTATTGCTGATATGGGAAAAGTTTTAGTAGTCTGGATAGAAGATCAAACGAGCCACAACATTCCTTTAAGCCAAAGCCTAATCCAGAGCAAGACCCTAACTCTCTTCAATTCTATGAAGGCTGAGAGAGGTGAGGAAGCTGCAGGGAAAATTTTGAAGCTAGCAGAGGCTGGGTCATGAGGTATAAAGGAAGAAGCTGTTTCCATAACATAAAAGTGTAAGGTGAAGCAGCAAGTGCTGATGGAGAAGCTGAGGCAAGTTATCCAGATCTAGCTAAGATAATTAATGAAGGTGGCTACACTACCCAGCAGATTTTTAATGTACAGCATGTATTTGAATAACCTTGTTTCATTCAATTCTGTTTTATTTTAACATTGATGAGATGCCGTAGGAGCTTAACTCTTGTTGATATCAATTAAACTATGGTAAAATTGGTTTTCTTATATGTTGTTTCACTTAAAGACTCAGAACCTATCAACGGCATTAAGTGAGAACTTACAGTAGACCAAACAGTCTTCTATTGGAAGAAGATAGCATCTAGGACTTGCACAACTAGAGAAGAAAAGCCAATGCCTGGCTTCGGAGCTTCGAAGGACACACTGACTCTCTTGTTAGGAGGTAATGCATCTGGTGACTTTAAGTTAAAGCCAATGCTCATTTACCATTTTGAAAATCCACGGGTTCTTAAGAATTATGCTAAATCTACTTTGCCTGTGCTCTATAAATAAAACAACAAAGCCTGGATGACAGCACATATGCTTACAGCATGGTTTCAGCCCACTGTTGAGACCTACTGCCCAAAAAAAGAGACTCCTTTCAAAATATTACTGCTCATTGACCATGAACATGATCACCTAAGAGCTCTGATGGAGATGTACAATGAGATTAATGTTGTTTTCACACCTACTGACACAACATCCATTCTGCAGCCATGGACCAAGGAGTAATTTTGACTTTTAAGTCTTATTACTTAAGAAATACATTTTGTAAATCTATAGCTGCCATAGATAGCGATTCCTCTAATAGATCTGGGCAAAGTAAATTGAAAAATTTCTGGAAAGTATTCACCATTCTAGATGCCATGAAGAACATTTGTGATTCATGGGAAGAGGTCCAAATATCAACATTAACAAGGGTTTGAAAGATTCTAACCCTCATGGTTGACTTTGAAGTCATGGGGTTCAAGACTTCAGTGGAGGAAGTAACTGCAGATGTGGTGGAAACAGCAAGAGAACTAGAATTAGAAAAGGAGCCTGAAGATGGGACAATTCAGCTCCAATCTGACAAAACTTGAGCATAAGAGGACTTGCTTCTTATGAATGAGCAAAAAATGTGCTTTTTTGAAATGGAAACTACTCCTGGTGAAGATGCTGTGAAGATCATTGAAATGACAACAAAGGATTTAGGAAATTATATAAACTTAGTTGATAAAGCAGCAGCAGGGTTTGAGAGAACCGACTCCAATTTTGAATGAAGTTCTGCTTGTGTAAAATGCTATCAACAGCATCACAGGCTATAGAGAAATCATTCATGAAAGGAAGAGTCAATCAATATGGCAAACTTTATTGTTGTCTTATTTTAAGAAATTGTCACAGCCACCTCAACCTTCAGCAAGCACCATTCCGATCAGTCAGCAGCCATCAACATCCAGACATGACCCTCCACTAGCAAAAAGGTTATGGCTTGCTGAAGGCGCAGGTGATGGTTAGCAGTTTTTCAGCAATAAAGTATTTTTTATAAAGGCATGTACATTATTTTTTCCAGGCATAATGCCATTGTACACTTAATAGACTATAACAGAGTATAAACATATGCATTGGGAAAACCAAAAATTTGTGACTTATTATGTTATTTGCTTTATTGTGATGGTTTGGAACTGAACTTGCAATATCTTCAGGGTATGCCAGTATAAATTTCCAACTTTTGTATAAAGTGTAAGAATACATTTGAATCTGAGTACAAATAGTAATACTTAAGTTGTTTTAGAGATTAATACATATCGAAGTGAAATATAATTATGATTTTGCAAAAAATGCTGGACTTAAAAAGCTTTGCAAAGATCTTGTAAGGATAATACATATCCATTAATTGTTCCCTGTGTTCTGACATATAGGAGAAAGCACTGACATGGTGACTCTAGGTTCTGGATTTGCTGGAATGTCCTGGTTTATACCTCTTGTAGATTAATTAATGTTGCTAATTATTTTAGGACCCCCCCCATAATTCTCAGCAGTGCTCCAATTTGGATAGCAATATATCCTCACTTTATTAATAGATCCAAGGGTTTAATTTTATCCAGACAACTAAATTAAGGAAAAAAATGATTTTTCCCACAAAAATGTAAACCTAATTTAAAACATTTTGAAAAAGTGACAAAGAGCACAAAATCTACATACACACTTTAAGAGTTGGATCCCGACTTGACTGAAAGGTTTCCCTTTTAATTCCTTAAGCCGTAATAATGTTTCGATTTACTACGCTTTATAAAGTTTTGAAGGGTCACTTTGGAGTTTCCAAATATGAATGTAGGAGTGATGCTACTATTGATAACAGGCAGCATTTTAGTCAGTGAATAGCACAAGCCAGGCACTGTTCTCAGAACTTTTTATGGGTTATCTCATTTAATCTTTAAAACAACATAATGAAGGGATGCTATTATTATTCCTATTTTGCAATTGAGGAGACTGACACTTAGAATGGTTAAGTGGTTTGTGTCCTTTTTCTACCTTCTACTTCTGAAAAATTAAATAAATGGATACATCTCAAATCAGCAAAATAATATAGGTCCATTTCAGTTTTTACCAGCAAATATAGTATTAGTATTTGCTTACATGTTTAGTAACTTGTGAAATATTACATTGTTGCCATAGTAGTCTGTATATTCCTTAGATATTCTAAAGTTTACTCTGGATTAGAGCCACACCATTGGATATACATATTTGGACAATATTGCTTTGAAGCATTAAATATAATTTTTCTGAGCTAGGTTCTGGTGTTATTTTCTGGGTTTGACTTTAAGGGGAATATGAGAAGGTGCCACATTTTTTTGGTGTCTGTATTTGTATTTTTAGAATACTCTTTGCTTTCTCTCATAATATCCACCAGAGAGAAAGCCATGTATCTTCTGAGTAGTAGTATGCCTTTTATTTTATAGGCAAGGTAAATTTTGTTTCTGATTGTGTTGTTTTCTTTATTTGGTTCCCAGAAGATCAGAACCCAATTTATGATTCACTTTTTGTATTAGACAAAATTTTCAGGAAATGTTTCTTGTGTTAACATTAACTCTGGCTTCTTTTTCTTTTTTATTTTCTTCTGAAAAGAAAGAGTTGGACCACCTGGGTTCAAATCCCAATTCCAACTGCTCCTCAATTTTGGAGGTTTGGACAAGTTTATTAGCTTCTCTCAGCCTCAGCTTCTCATTTGTAACAAATGAGAATGACATTAGGTTGACTTCATAAGGTGGTTATGAGAAATAAATGAAATAATGTATGTGAGTGCTTAGAATACTACCTGATATGTGTGTATGTATGTGTGTATTATTATGTTATTACATTGCTCAAGTTCTTATAAATCTACTCAAATCCTTTTTATATTGGGGCTTAAATAAATAAATATTAAAATGTTGCCTCTTTCTTTACATGTAGCATGAAACATAAACTTATAAATACTCTCACCAAATTGATTTCCCAGAGTATATATATTAGACTGAGCCTACAAATCACTAAATATAATATAGATTTAGCTTAGCTTAGTTTCATAAAATATTTATAAAATTTAGGCAAAAACAGGAGAACCTGTGTAGATGAGTAACTTTGAATGCTATGTAATTGATACTCAGCAAAATTAGAGAAATTGTTTAAATAAATGTAAACTTTTGGTTCTGCTAGAATAGAAAAAGAATCTATTAAATAGGTAAATACAAGTGTTATAAAAATGAAAAAATATCTAATAAATGTGAAATTTTCTAGATACTTAATCTTTTCAAGGGAATTAAAGTATTTTCTGTTCCATTGTGTAACAGGAAGAATTTGAGTTTCAACCACAAAAGCAAGCATGTCCAGGCATATGCAGGGGTGGTTGGCCAGGCCCCACCTCTGCAACTTGTTCATGAAAGATGGGTTAAATAGGTTAATGCTCTGGTTCAAAACCATTGAACGTAATTAGCTCTTGTTGGGGACATTGCATTTAATATTTCCTTTTACTTCTTTAAAGTTTGACCAAGCTATACAATAAGAAAAACATTTTTCTTTTGAAGCTTGGACTAGAGTTACATTACAGGGGATACAATTTATTTTCATTTTCAATTTCTCTAAGCTTTATTATTAAGAACCTATGTATTATACAAAAAAAAGATAGGCTTTTTTTTAGAATTTTAAATTGTTAAGGTTTATGCTTGCCTATATTATTTTCACTTGGCTGTTCAAAAATACCAGAATTCTAGTGATCAGCCTTGCTGTTCTGGACACCACCTAGGTCCTGACATGGACAGTAGGACAAGACATTGGGAAGGTCCAAGGGAAGGAATTGGAAGAGAAAACCTCTTTTAAGTGGGGTCTTAAATTTACTGAAATATTGAAAAACCAAGTTGTGTGATAAGTGCTTGATGGTCTCTGATAAGGCATGGGACAGAAGAGGCGTAGATGGTTCATGTGGTTAGAGGGGGAGGATGCACTGGGCGTTATATAAGAAAGGAAAACTAGAGTGGTGGGGGAAGGGGCCTGGAAAGCAAAAAGGTATTTATTATCTCAACAATGGGAGACAGCTGAGGACTAGTGTTGACATAGGATGACAGCTTCTTCCTCGCAAACCTAGGGTCAAAAGCAAGTAATCACCTTTATCGAAGCTGAAATGAACTAAAGTCATCAACATGGCTCTTGTGTATAACTCTGATTCTCCTGGTTTGGTATCTGCCTATAGAATCAAATCCATAATTACAATTCCAGGGAATCCAGTGAATTAACATGAGCCACGAGGTAGTGGTAAGGAAGAAAAAAGAAGACAGCCCAAGAATACATGTGATTTCAATGCCTGGATTTAAAAGTGTATCATCATGCCACTTTTCTTCTACTCTGAAATATTGTATTTTACCAGTTATAATAAGAAAGGGTAAACATTTAGTGAAAATCTATCATTTAGTTTAATCCACAGAAAAAAGTTGTGGTTCATCTCCAATTAACAAATACAAAAAGTGAGGGTCAGAGAAATGACATGACTTTTCCAGGCTCTGCAACTACTAGGTGCAAAGGTGTATAAGATTTATCATAGTTATGTTTATGGAATTAAAGATATAGAATAGATTTTTTAAAAAATCCTGTATCTTGGTCAAATGTTTACTTGAAACTGAATGAGTCCATCAAACATATATATATATATATATATATATATATATATATATATATATATATATATGCTTTATAGAGTTAGTTCACTCAAGAGCACTTAATTAAAATAGTTTCAGATAATAGAAGTGAGATTTCCACATTGAGTAGCTACCTTAAAACTGTCAGAAATATCTGAATATTGGTGAATGGAGAGCTAATCTCTAGTCTCACACTGATGACTATCTCACATAGAAGATCTTATATCATAGTCCATATTTGCACACTTATCCGTATAGAAATAGGAATGCACGCCTGTATTCTTTGCTGTTGAATTAGAAGAAACAATGAACAGAATTGTCTATAGTCTGAAAGATTAAATAAAACCAAATAAAATGTTATCTGCACAAACCTAGCACCTTAAAGATGGGCTATTAAAAATTCTCAAGATGTAAATAGGGGGATAAATGAACTAATTAAGAGATACTTATGATATATCTAGGCATTGAGAAATTTTGTTTGTGGAATACTATATAAAACAACAAAACAAGTCTTACCTGGGTATATTATGTTATATATGTATATTTTGGCCATGGGTCATGATAGAATTACCGATTTTAATTATCCTTTATTTTCTTCATATTTAGGAAACATCAATGTGGGCTTTTGCAATCTTTTCACATTGGCTATTAAATATATTTAAAGAATAAAAAAAGCTTATATGAAAGGGAATTATACATTGTAGTGACTTTTGCTTTTCTGTAAAATTTTAATAACATATTTTAAAGTGGGATATTTTTTCTTTTAGTTTAAAATTTGGGACCAGTGGTCTTGTGTGCCACAAATTATAAAGTAATACAAAAATATACTTTTTCAAATAATTTGTAATAAAATTGTTTTTTCAGAAGGTCTTTATGAAGAATTTACAAATTGTAAGAGACTATTTCTGATTAACATTTGACATAGTTTATTTTCTGGCCTAGTGATATGTTTGACCTTTTATCTTGAAACATTTTTCTGGACCTGACAGCATCACATGTAAAGGAGTTAGCTCACCAGGAAAGCTGAACCTGATGAAATTAAGTAATCAGGAATTGTCTCTGGGAACAAGGAGAATTATTAGCCCCAACAGAAAAATAAACACTTTCATAAGGATTAAAGTTGTCAGCAAAAGGGATAAAATTCTAAGAAATTTCAGATAATTGCCTCACAAGTGAGAGAATTTTTGTGTGGGTGGAGGCCTCACCTCTTTCTTAAAGTCATGAAGTCTCATCAAGTAAAGATTGGCAAGCAATACCGGTTGAGAACAACTTAGCTGTTCAATTGGTAGACATAATACCTTAGCTCTAATCCATGTGATGCTACACAAAGTTCAAATTTTCACCTTTTAGTGGATATAGGTTTGTTTGTAAGATCTATCTTACAAACTTGTAAAGAAGAATAGAAAACATAGTATTTGTCAGAAAATTTATTTTCAATTGGATTAGTGGTTCATATGTATATATCATTTCTTATAGTCTGAATTGCTCTGATGTTGGTAGCACTCAGGTTAGTGCTCAGATTAATGCTCTGTATTTGGTAAAGTATGTACTAGATATTTCCAGAAAGATTTAAAGGTAATATAATTAACTCTGGATTATTAAAGCTGATGAAGAAGGAAAATATTATGAAGAAGTGATTTTATAAAGACAAATCTTTAATTCATATCTATTTCCCTCTTTTCCTTTCAACTAATATTTTATTGTAGTACTTATTAAATGATAAAACGAACTCATTTGAAATCTGAAGCATGTTCAAATTTTTCTTGCTCTTTTCTATGACTAAGTTATGTCTTGGTTTTGCTTCAAAAAGATGTAAAGATCAGCTAAGATCAGTCATACATCATGAGATAATTATTAATTTCTATTGGGTAAAAGTTCAGAAATATTGATTCAGGTTATTTGTTACTTCTTTCCAGTCTTTTTCAGAGACCACCACTGAATCTTAACCATCACCTTAGAAAATAGTTAGCTCCATTTGTTGGAAGGATATAAAATAAAGCCACCTAAGACAATAGAGATGAAATTATTGAATCTTCAGTGTTATTGGCCTATTCTTACTTAAGCAAATATTGAGTTATTCAATGTCTGATTTTCTTGTTTGTGAATTAACCTGTTTTGTTACTTCTCTTCTAACTCTTGTTATCTCTTGCATTCACTTCACTGATTATCCATTCCTCTAATAAACTTTAGACCATTGTGGTCAATGAGGCAATAAGTGATTATCTGTTGATTTTGATATTAAAAAATATGGGATATGGAAAGTAGGCTCTTTGAGGCAATAAATAAGCATAAAATTGAAGGGAGACAATATGCATACTTGAAATTGGTTGTAAACATTAATGAACTTGCTTACACAATTAATTATTGACTTTATATGGTTTTGTAAAAAAAAAAGTAGAGCAGTGATAGCACTTTTCTTGAGAAACCATGTGAGATATTTTTGCTTTTTTTTTAAAAAAGATTTTATTGGGGATTTGGGGAAGGGGAACATGTTGGGGATTGCAGAAGGGGAACAGCCAAGTTGTTGTTCTTCAGTCTTAGTTGTGGAGGGCACAGCTAGCTCAGCTCCAAGTCCAGTCACCATCCGACCGCCCGTCAGAATCTCGTGGCCACGCAGCACAAGGTGCCATGTTCAATCTTAGTTGCGGGTGGGTGGGCACAGCCCACCATCCCATGCAAAAGCCGAATGGGCAACCTTGTTGTTAGGAGCATGTGCTCTCACCAGCTGAGCCATCCTGCCACCTGTTGGCAGCTCAGCAGCAGCTCAGCTCGGGTGTAGCTCACTGGCCCATGTGGGAATCGAACCGCGACCCTGTTGCTCAGAGCTTGTGCTCTTAACCAACTGAACCACTCGGCTGGCCCGATTTTTACATTTTTCAGAATGAAAGCACAAAAATTGGATGTTTACACGTAGTTGGTATCATGGCAAACCAAAGTCACATCAAGCTAAAAGTTTTGAAGGAGCAGAAGTGCCTTGAAAAAGCAGAGGAAGTTGGTCTACAGATACTAGCTGAAAAATGGATCTGAGATACAGAATCATGAGAGAGCATTCAGCGTAATTACCAAGAAAAAGGCTATCAGCTTTATTTCCTGAGTTTCCATGTGAAATGCCTCCATGTCGCCATGCTGTACATTTTTCTTTTCTTCAATGTCCATAAATTTTGTATTTTATGAGTCCTATTTTCACTTGAGCTGATTTGAGTGAATGTTATTCAAATAATCCCTAACAGAGACATTGGAGCATCCATATTTGAAATCAAATACATTTTCCTCTCCATGTTAGTTTCCTATTGCCATCATTCTTACAGTCATTCAGGTTATAAATCTTGGCATAGTCTTGAACTGATTTCTCTCTTATTGCCTGTACTAATCATGGAGGAGTGTGTATACTTCTTGAGCACCACACCTAAGCAATGGTACAAATTTCTCATGGTTCCCTAATTCATATATAAATTTTTAACTGATGTACAGGTATCTCAAATTCATTCTGCCTCTGTGCCTCAGTGACTATTTTTTCCCCTGTCCTTCCTTCTCTCTTTTTATTTAGATTTTCACTTTCTCTCAAGGTCACTCTATAATTGTTTTTTCCTTACAATGCCTCAATAATGTATCTTTTCTCTGAGTTCTTAATGAACTTGTCAGGAATCTCATAATTAACAACTTCAAGGTGAGATCTCCTTAGGAATGAAGGTAGAATTATTCGTTCAATTCAGTTAAACAAGCTGTATTGCGCACCAGCTATTTGCCAGGCACTGTGCTAGGTGCTGAGATATGGGGTACAGTGGTTTACTCCTTTATTTGACAAATATTATTGAATTTCTAAAATTCAAACGTTGAGTCTTGTTTTAGGTGCTAGCCTCAGGCCTCATGGAGTTTATATTCTAGTGGAGATAAGTAATTACAACGATGTTGCTTCGCGTATGCTAATGATGACTCCCTCAGGTTGTAAATCTATTAAATGGAAGAAACTGTCAGATCTTCCTTACTTCCTGAATGCCTCCTCATTCTTCTCAGGCATCCTTACTTATGGAAACTACTTAGCCTAAATTCTTAGCTCTACTCTCTCTCTTTCCGTGTTCTTCACCAGCAAATTCAGATGTATCTGCAACTTTCATTATTGCTCAGTGCCCATGTTTCTAAAGGTTATATGTTCCGATACCTGAAAACAAGTCTCATGTCCAAGTTCCTACTCATCAGTCATTAAAAGCCAACATGCCTAATCACAAACTCATGCTTGCCCACCACAGTTTCCTCCTTCAGGTTTACTCTTTGTGGCGCCATCTGCTCAGTCCCTTAGGCTTGAATCTATCCAGTCATTGCTGACTCATCGTCCCTCTGCTTCAGTCCTTGCAACTATTAATAATTAGTCATAAAAAGAAGCATAAAGTTATGTTGATTCTTCCTTGTAATTGTTTTCTATATCTTTTGCTTCTGATTCATGATCGCGTTGACCACTCTAAATGAGACCTTCATGATTCCATACTTGAACCATTAGATTAGTTTCCTAACTGACCCCCTCTTCCATTCTTCCTGTTCTAAGACAAACATTCTTGGAATATTTCTCTTTATCATCTTTCTTCCTGTTCAAAAAATTTATAAAGATGTCCCATACCTTACTACATCAAATCTCACATTGAATTTTCAAACACTCTCTAACTGGGTCCTTATCTGTTTCTCCACTTTTACTTTCCTCTTCTCTCAGCATAGCTCTTTTCTAATCAGGCTATTTCCACACATGCTCTGCTCCTTCTTATGCCTTTGCTCCAGGCTCAGTAGAGAATGAAGGTTAAGAGCTTGGGCTTGGGAGTCAAACAGATCAGGTCTGGAATCCTACTTCTGTCCTTTCTAGACCTGTGACCCAGGACAAATTACTTAGTTTCCTAAATGGAAGTATTTAACTCATTGTGTATTATGAGAAATAACCCAGACAATGTGAGTTAAAGTGCTCAGTGCAGTATCTGATAATAATATGCTTAATAAATGTTATTGTAACTATTTCTACTTAGCTACTATTTTCTTCCTGGCATACATTTCTTCTATCCCTCCACCTGCCCCTACTGATCCCACTTGAAGGCTCTGCTCAAAGCCCTCTGTTCAGCTGAAGCCTTAAGAAACTTACTTGTGCTTCTGAATTCCTAAAGAAGAAACAGATTACATAAAAATTTGGAAACTGAATTCCATATTGAGAGGGTAAATATGAAGTGGTATATTGCAGCCACGAGGGCTGGAATCTAAACCGCTCTTCTAATAATTAGCTCAAGACCATGGTCATAATCATTCTGAATCTCAATTTTCTCCTTCTTAAAATGGGGAAATTACCAACTTTTTCTACTTTAGAAGGTTGCTGGAGGATCAAATGAGTTTACCTCAGAAATTGTCCTGAGTATTACATGCATAGTTTTCACTGCATATTGATTGATTGTTAGGCTTTTTTTCGGCTTTATTGAGATACAATTAACAAATAGAATTCTAAGGTATTTAAAGTGTACATTGGGATGATTTGCTATACATAAGCATTGTGAAAGGATTTTCCCCATCTAGTTAATTAACATACCCATCACCTCACGTATTTATCGTTTTTTTTGTGAGAATATTTAAGTTCTATTCTTAGAAAATTTCCATTGCACAATACAATACAATGTTACCAAATATAATCACCATATTATACATTAAATCCTCAGACATTATTTATCTTATAACAAAGTTTACATGCTTTACCAACCTCTCCCTATTCTTCTTATTCCTCACTCCTGCAACCACTTTTCTATTCTGTTTCTATGAGTTTGAGTTTTTTTTTTTTAGATTCCACATATAAGTGAAACTATGCAGTATTTGCCTTTTTCTGCCTGGCTTATTTCTCTTAGCACAATGCCCTCAAGGTCTTTCCATATTGTTGCAAATGACAGGAGTTCCTTCTTTTTAATGGCTGAATGGCTATTGTATATGTGATTATTAGGACATTTTGGTAAAGGTTAGGCTTTGATTTGTGTAGTGCTTACGGATTTCTTTTTGGAAAATAATTGTATATAAGTTACTATAGATGCTATTTACCAAATATGTTTATTTAGGGCAATACTAAAATGACTTATTTTGAAGAAATTGAGTCTTCTAAATTCATTTTTCATTCACCATTTTTTGTCTAGGTCCTTGAGAACTACACTTCTAGAAAACATGGGATTTAAAAGAAATGTATTAACAAACTTTTGGCATTCTTAGTGCTTACTGATAATTCTAGAGAAGGTTCTTATGCTTTCTTGAGTTATTTTAAAGTTCTCAAAAGGAATAAAGAAGACATTAAGAATAAACACTAATTAGTAAAGTTTAAACTTTCTTCCAACTTTAAAGTCTAACTTTTTCCTATGCTTAAACTGTATAATTTTATTTTTAGTATGCCTGAAGCCCACAGACCTTTGTCTCAAGGAAAGAAATAGTGCGCAAATGGTCCAGTATGTGAGATCACACCCATGTTGGCCCCACCCAGGCTAATTGGCATTCTTAGAGGTGAGGAATAGGAATGCTGGCCACAGAGAGCTCCCTGTTTTCTGTGATTCATATCTTGCAGCCACTGGGGTAAAATTTAGAAGTAATCCACCCCTATTTAAATGCCAGGTTCTCACTCCTAGATAATTATTTTTCAGTACACAAGTTTTTTCCCCTACTAAATCTGGCCACACCTCTTGAGAAAACAGAAAATGCATCAAGCCATCACAGGTTGTATCTTCAGTCTTATTCATTCAGAGTTTTGTTAACCGCAGAAACAAATCAAGAAATAAGATGTGTAATTCAAAGTGGTTGTTAGCTCAGTTCCTTTGTTTAGCCTCAGCTCTGGGAATTTTGTAAATAAAAATCCATGCAGTAGAGACGAAGATGATTGTTTTCAAAGAAACAACTTGGACTGTCTAGGAGTTGGTCCTGCCCCTGTCTGCACTGCGACCCCTGTGCGTTTATGCTTTGGGAAGAAATACTAATCCCAAATTAATGTAACCTGTGAAGGAACCCTTGGAGACTATAAAGCTTTCTAAACTGACCATTCAAAGCACATGTGTTACTTTAGCTTCTTTGGTGACTAGAAGAACCAGTTATAGTAATGAAAATGATATGCCAAACTTTCCAATAGGATCTCTGATTAGAATTCTTGGATGAAGAAGTGAAAGCAGTGAGCAGAAAATAATTAGACTTAGCAGGTGTGGTTTATATAGAATTTAAAGCACTTTGGCTATCATTTTGATAGGGGAACTTTTCCTTTTGTTTTATTTTTCTCAAGTTTGTAGCTAAGAAAGTCTTCAAATTATTATTATTTTTAAAAATAAAGACTTGGAATTAAGTGGAATTTGAAATGAAAATTACCATAAAGTAATGTATTTACACTCTTCCATTAGGGTCAACATTTGAAGTTTGCTAATGTTTGAATCTTTGAAAAGTAAGACTTTCATTTTCAAAAATTCTTTTCTTTTTTTGTTTTCCTAGATTAATTCTTCCTCAGTGGAGTCCCAGGCCTGTCTTCCAAAAACAGGTTGATGATTATGTAATTTTGGGGGCATGTTTGTTTATTTTTTAGTTAGTCTTTTGCCTTCTTATTTTCTATTAGCTTATTTCAAGCCAGATTTTCAAATGAGGCTCTTCGACTTAAATAATTTTACTGGCAATACTTATATTTAACAGTCAAAATTCATTAATTCAACTGAATTTAGTAATTTACTAAGAAACATGGCTGAGATTTTTTATTTAATTGGTAATGTTCCCTTGTGAATTGTGGTAAGTCAAGCAGAAAAAGGACAAGCAAGAAACCTCTTTGAAAGATGACATTATTAAACTGCTGCTGCGACTTGATAGTCCGTTTTTCCCCCTCAACTAAAAATTCATAAGTAAATGTTTTCTTTCCCTTTTTTGACAATAAAAAGAGTAATACAGGTATTTTGAAGGAATGGCAAGTTATCGGAGTGGAGGTATTCAGGAGTGAATGTGGGTTGTAGTGTTAACACGGGGAATAAGGGCAATGTTTTCTAACATATCACCTGGAGTGAAGAGGGCCAGATTTTTAGGATGAAAGAATAGAGAATGAAATTCTAGACATTGTATGAATCAAGGCTCAGGTATATAAATGAATTTTCCCATTTTTTTCACCTCTCAAAGAATATTTCAAAAATGTGTTTCTTCAAATGGCCCATTGCAGAAAAAATATCAGTACTACTATTACACAAATATCTATTTTACATGCCGTTCCAAATAAAGTTATATGAAATAATGTGGTGTTACAACATTTTGTGTTGTGCTGGCTCAGTCTCATTTTTCATGATAGGTATGTTGTCCCTCCCCACCGCGGAGTCCCACTAATTTTTCCTCTCAAATGTCTACGATTCAGAGCCTATAGCCAAGGAGAAAATGGGAGGACAACTCCAATATGAAGGGTAAAAAAGATTAAAACGCAAATGAAGGATATCAATTTTTTTCAGTCGAGGCTGCAAATCTAGATTGTATTTCGTAGGACAGGAGAAGGAGTTGCAGGAAGGTTTTCCCCTGTTGCTGTGACAGGTCACCATTTCTAATCTGAGGGTCACAGCCAAGTTCCCTGTTTAGTAATTGCTTGATTTGACATCTATCTTGACCTTTATTTACTTTAGCCTTTCTGGCTAGAGGTCACAAAATCAAAAGAAGATAGAAGTCTTATAAATTCCTTGATGATGAGAAATGAGAATGGTATCCCTTTGGCTGTATGTATGAATATATATGTATAATGTGTTGAAGTGTTTTAACTCTTTGGTGCAATCCATAATGGTGCAATCCACTAAAAATTTTTTATCTAGTTCTAGATATGTATTTTTTAATGACTTTGGGGTGAAGATAATACATATTAAAAATAGCAAAATGTTGTTTAATCTAAATCTTGACCATAGGCAGTTGTCCTGGATGGATTTTTAAAAATCTGCTCAGAATTTAAAAGCACAATTGTGGTGTCATAAATAGAAAGTGTTACTTTTTAAATCCTCTAAAACTGGACAGACTGAGAGCATTTGGTATATGCTTTTAACTGCATGCTCAGAATGGGTAAGAATACATATAAAAAATGTGATATCATGAATAGATGTTAAATTTCTCTTTCATATATTTTTAATAGATTAGGCATAAGCCTCAGACTTTTCAAATAAGAAAATGTTATTTTTCTCCTAAAATAATGCTAGTAGATAGAATTCAGAATTTTTCCCTCATTTAATCAGCCCAGGTATATGAATTTGAAGGTGAGATGCTGTATTTTCCCCCCAAAATATTTTGTTCTAACCAGATAATTCTAATAATAATCTTTGAGGCAGTTATTTAGGAAAACTGAATACTATAGCTGATAGTCTATTTTAATATAATGTCACGCTTCTATGAGATATTCTTTATAATGTCAATAACAGTGGATTGAGGAGAAAACTTTTGATTTCTGATACTATTCACATTTCTCCGTGTCTATATCTTTGTAATGATACAGAATACAAATGTAATGATATAGTAAATAAAAAAAGTGAGGCACTGTGATTGCCAAGGTGCATTTGTGGACATTTTTTGGGAAAAAGTAATATTCAGCTGGTTTTTCATAACAATAGATAAGATACAATTTCTTTTTAAAAATAATTTTAGTTTTTATTTATAGTTCACATACACTATTATATTAATTTCAGGCATACAACATAGTGATTAGACATTTATATGACTTTTGAAGTGATCATCCCAATAAATCTAGTACCCATCTGACACCTCACTTAGTCATCACAATATTATTGACTATATTCCCCATGCTATACTTCACATCCCCATGACTATTCTGCAACTAACCCTTCCCATCTTTCACCCATTCCCACAACCCCCAAACCCATCTGGCAATCATCAAAATGCTCTATTTATCTATGAGTCTGTCTCTGTTTTGTCTGTTAGTTTATTTTGTCCTGTAAATTCCAAATATAAGTGAAATCACATGATACTTATCTTTCTCTGACTTATTTCACTTAGCATAATACCCTCTAGGTCCATCCATGTTGTCACAGATAGCAAAATTTCATTTATTTTTATGACTGAACAATACTCCATTGCATATATGTACCAATTTTTTATCAGTTTATATATTGATGGACACTCAGGTTGCTTCCATATCTTGGCTGTTGTAAGTAATGCTGGAATGAACATATGGATGCTTATGTCTTTTTGAATTAGTATTTCAGGTTTCTTCAGATTAACACCCAGAAGTGGAATTACTGGGTCCTTCTTTGTCTCTTGTTATAGCCTTTTTTGAAAGTCTATATTTTCTGGTATAAGTAGTGCTACCCCAGCTTTTTTGTTTGTTTGTTTTGTTTCAATTTTCATGAAATATCCTTTTCTAGCTCTTTACTTTCAGTCTGTGTGTTTTTTGATCTGAAATGAGTCTCTTGTAGGAAGAATATGTAAGGGTTTTGTTTTCTTATCCATTCGGCCACACTAAGTCTTTTGATTGGAGTGTTTAATCCATTTACATTTAAAGTAATTGTTGATAGACATTTAGTTATGGCTTTTTATTATCCATATATATTTTTTCTTGTTCTTCCTAAAGAAGTAACTTTAACATTTCGTGTAATACTGGTTTGGTATGCTAAACTCAGCTTTTTGTTGTCTGGTAAGCTCTTTATCTGTCCTTCGATTCTAAATGACAGCCTTGCTGGGTAGACTAATCTTGGTTGTAGGTCCTTGCTTTCCATCACTTTGAATATTTTGTGTCAATCCTTTCTAGTCTTCAAAGTTTCTGTTGAGAAATCATCTGACAGTCTTATGGGAACTCTCTCATAGGTAACTAACTGCTTTTCTCTTGCTGCTTTTAAGATTCTCTTTTTGTCTTTAAACTTTGGCATTTTAGTTATGATGTGTCTTGGTGTGGGCCACTTTGGGTTCTTTTTGTTTGGGACTCTGAACTTCCTGGGCTTGAATATCTATTTCTTTTATCAGGTTAGGGAAGTTTTTCATCATTATTTCTTCAAATAGGTTTTTAATTCCTACTCTCTCTCAGTATCTTGATGTTGTCCCAGAGACCCCTAAACTATCCTCATTTTTTTAGATTCCATTTTTTGTTGTTGTTGTTGTTGTTCTGATTGGGTGTTTTCTGCTATTTTACCTTCCAAATCACTGATTTGATCCTCTGCTTCATCTAATCTACTGTTGATTCATTTTAGTTATTGTAGTTTTCACTTCTGATGGGTTATTTTTTATGCTTTCTATCTCCTTTTTTTTTTTTTTTAGCTGAGCCATCCTGCCACCTGTTGGTAGCTCAGTGGCAGCTCAGCTCGGGCCGGGAATCAAACTGTTGACCCTGTTGCTCAGAGCTCTCACTCTTGAGCGAGCTCTTAACCAACTGAGCCACTTGGCTGACCCTCTATCTCCATTTTTATGTTCCTTATCTCTTTGTTGAAGTTCTTTCTGAGATCATTGAGCATCATTATAACCAGTGTTTTCAACTCTGCATCTGATAGATTGCTTGTCTGAACTTTGTTTAGTTCTTTTACTGGAGTATTATTGTGTTCTTTAATTTGGGACATGTTTCTTTGTCTACTAATTTTGGCTGCCTCCTTGTGTTTGTTTCTATGTATTAAGTAGAACTGCCATGTCTCTCGGTCTTAGTAGAATGGCCTTATGTAGTAGGTGTCCTGTGGAGCCCTGTGGTATAGTCTCCCTGGTCTCCTGAACTGGGTGCTGCAAGTATATCCGTTGTATGGGTTGTGTGTGTCTGCCTGCTGTAGTTGAAACTCGATTGCTGTTGGCACATCAGTGGAGGGATAAACCAATCATTTTGATTGGTTATGAAGACTGGCTGTGACTACAGTGGAGAAGCTCTTGTGTAGCAGCCCATCCTACCAAGTAGGACTTACTTTAGTGGGAATCTGGTGCCTGCTGAGTCTGCCTTTTGGGTGTGTCATTTGTGTAGGTAGTTAGGTGATGCTCTGGTATGGTCTGAAGCTGGCTACCAGGTGTGTTGGTTTTAGGGTCTCTTGGGAGGGACTCTGGCACAGACCAAGATCAGTCACTGCCTGTGCCCTGCCCAGGGCCACTTGGTATGATCTACAAAGTGACTTGCAGATGGGTGCCACTTGTTCAGGACTTAGAGCAGTGGTTCTCAACCTTTCACAGGGGTCGCCTAAGACCATTGGAAAACACATATTTTCAATGGTCTTAGGAACAGAGACACCACTCCTCTATCTGTCTCCAGGCCCACATGCAGATATGCTCACATACAATTACCTGGCGACCCCTGTGAAAGGGTCATTTGACCCCAAAGGGGTCACGACCCACAGGTTGAGAACCGCTGGCTTAGAGGTTACTGGGAGTGGCTAAACTGTGAACCGAGGCTGGCTGTGGCTAGTTCCAGGCTTGGGGCTGTTTAGCAAGAGGTGTGGTGCACTCCAATGCCAGATGTTGCTTATTTGGGGTTTGTGCACCTTTGAGAGGTTTTAGGGAAGTCTACACCATGGACCAAGACAAGTAGTTTGTATGGAAAAGCCA
>NW_017731376.1:4770887-4775328 GCF_001890085.2 Hipposideros armiger | reverse complement strand
AAAAAAAATACAGAGTCAAGTTACACATGATCTTTGGAAGGATAATAGTTCTCTTTTCTGGTTTATATAGTTCTACAAGAAAGAAAAAATAACACTGAAATGCTATTTTTGATTTTAAAGGAGTTAATTTCGTTGTCTGATTAAAATACAAATTCAGCCGTTCTCACCTGTGGGTTGCGACCCCTTTGGGGGTCGAACGACCCTTTCACAGGGGTCTCCTAAGACCATTGGAAAACAAAAAGATATTTACATTGTGATGCATAACAGTAGCAAAATTACAGTTATAGAGTAGCAATGAAAATAATTTTATGGTTGGGGTCACCACAACATGAGGAACTGTATTAAGGTGTCGCGGCATTAGGAAGGTTGAGAACGGCTGTTCTATAGAGTATACTGGTGAAGATATATTTAGTAGTTTTCAGAGAACAAATTTCATATCGGTGAAATCCAGTTGTATGATTTCATGACATATCATAAAGTATGAATCTGATTATGTTTAACATTGAGTTTGGCAATAGTGTATTAAGAGACAGCTAGACAGCTAAGTTTGTGGAAATTAATAAGGTATTTACCTTTAAAATCACTGCTTGAAATAAAACAAGCCTTTAAAAATATTTAACATCTCTGTTTCATTATTTTTTTTGCAATTTTTATTGTAGGACCAAACTTCTTGAATGAAATTGTACATAAAAAGAGAGGCCAGAAGATTGTATATGCTAGGGAGTGGAGATAAAGGAATTCTTATGTTTGGGCATTTATTCCCCCCTAGTTGAAAATAAACATGGCAACTAGACAATGATAAATGGGGTAAAAGAACTATGTGAAGGTCATGAAGTTCTATGCTCAATTACATGAAGCTTTAATCATTATGGGAGAACAGAATAACTGGGCTCTAGGTATTATATAATTGATTTCTATAGTACATTGAATTGTCTATATTTTTATGATTCTATATTCAGTTCATCCTCTGCATACAGACATTACCTATTTTTTGTAATGTTATTTTACCTACTCTTTTCTGGATCAAATTCTAGCAACTGGAACATTTAAGTAAAGAGATCTATCTTTTGACATGTGACTTACTCAACTAGATGACTGAGAAAAATTCTCCTTGACAGCAATTGAAAATCTAGAACTATGTTAGTTTGCAAGAGCTGCTGTAACAAAGTGCCACAAACTGAGTGGCTTAAACAACAGAAATTTATTGTCTCACAGTTCTGGAGTCAAGAAGTCTAAGATGAAGGTGCCAACAGAGATATGTTCCCTCTGAATGCACTAGAGGGGTATCTTTTCCTGGAATCTCTCCTAGCTTCTGATTGTTTTTTTGGCTTATGAAGGCATAAGTCCAATTTTCACATAGCATTCTCCCTGTGTGTGTCTCCAAATTTCCCCTTTTAGAAAGACACTAGTTATATTGGTTTAGGTCTGTTCTATAGTACTAGAGTATAACCTCAGCTTAACTAATTACATCTACAATGGCCTTATAAGGTCATTTTCTGAGGTACGAGGGTCATACAATTTTGAGGCATACAATTCAACCCATAAGAAGAACGAGAACAGTTTATGGCCAGTTTTAATGAGGGTGCCTCCCACTGCTGTCTGGTGCTACAATTTTGCCTCCAGAATGCTGTTTATTCAAAGAGGAGATGCATTTATCAAATTCTATCAAATTAGTATATATATATATATTTTTAATTATTTTTTATTATGAAATACACATTTTTTAGAATTAGTTTCAGCTGTACAACACAGTGCAATAGTTATACTTTTTACCCCTCGAAGTGACAAACCCCTCCCCCAATCCACCGCCCCACTTCCCCCCAATATCATACATATCTATTACAATTCCCTTGCCTCCACTCCCACACTATACTCCACGTCNTTCTCAGTGAATCACCATGGTGGGGCAAATGGTGTTGGCCTGGTTTATGGAGACTCAGATATGGTGCCTGCCTGTGTTTGCCGGTTGGGTGGTGGGAGGGCTCAATAAAGGGAGAATGGCTTCTGCCAGCACTTCTGTCTGGGAGAAAGCATCCCCTCTGGCCCTTGTCCTGAAGCCACACAATTAAGTTCCTCCATGTATGTCCCTGGCATTTTTTGAGCTGTTGCTCCTGCACTGGAGCTCAGAGAGAGTGTGTCTCTTAGTAAGTCCATGCTCTAGCCCTTTAAGAAGGCCTGGGATTCAGCGGCATTTAGCCACAATCTCTGCTGGTTACAGGAACTTCTCTCCCAGCACTGGAACCCTGAGCTGGGGAGCCTGCTTTGGGTTTGGGACCCTTCACTCCTCAGGGAGGACCTCCACAGCTGAGCTATCCCTCCCAATATTTACCACAATATGTGGGTGTAGGGCCAGCCTATTCCTTGTTTCCACTCCACTTACTAGCCTTGACATGGCTTCTTCTGTATATCCTTAGTTATAGGAGTCCAGCTAGACTTTAGGTGATTCTCAATGACATTGTTCTATAGTTTAGTTGTGATTTTGATGTTGTTGTGGGAGGGGGCCAGCACAGCATTTACCTACTCTGCGATCTTAACCGGAGCCAAGAATTTCTTATAAATGATAATAATTGGCTTTCTATAAAACTGTGTATTATTATTTTAATTCAGTGTTTAATAACTCTGATATTTAATTTTATACTATTTAAGTGATCTAGAAGGTTAAAACATTGAAGATATTATTTAAGTATCTTTCATTACCTCTCTTTTCTTCATAGCATTTATCACCATTTATAATTAAACATTTATTTCATGATTTATTTAATTAATATTTGTGACTCAACCATAAATTCTAAGAACAGGAACTAAGTTTGTCATTTGCTAACCATTAAATTCTAAGCACCTAGCTTAGTTCTTGGCACATGGTAAGTCTTCTGGACATATTTTTGAATACATATGAAAACAATACATGTACTGAATGAATTTTTCTTTGAGATTACTGTGACTTATCAAGGCAGAAGTGAGATTTGTGTAGAAGTAGGAAATGGAAAAGGGAAGAGTCTTTACTTCTCTCAGCATAAAGAGGTAAGGCTTATTGGCATTAACCTTTCTTATTTTGAGCACACTGTAGAGTGCTGTCTTATCCTGGGCTTTTATTCATCATGGTTCAAACCTGGGTTTATGGACATAGGCAGGAAAATGGTGAAGTTTTGTATTGATGAACTGGCTCTCAGGAAAATAAAGCCCTGATTTGTACCTTTTGCCAATTTCTGTGGTGCAAAATCTTTCACCAACAGTAATTTTAAAATATCGAAGTGATGTCACTGGATGCAGAGTTAGAAGGAAATGTGCACATTGGCTGTCTCCAGCAGCATTAGCATATCATTGTGAGAACATGTCTTTGAAAATCTACTTCTTCAGCTTTCCTCATTACCACTCTTAACATGAGAACTTACAGTCTACTAACACTGGACATCTACTAGATTTACATTTGTGGTGAACATGGAGTTCCTCTTCCCTGATCACCTTCCAGGAAGTACTTCCTGTCCAGCTGCCTCTATCCTCATTGCCTCTGCTTCAGGGTGCTGCTTTGCATCCTTCTGGGCATCCTGTATCTTGTGACAGAGCCAGCAACCATATAAAGGTCTGGTTCCAGAGCTCCCCATGATGCTACAGGAGACTTGGATTACCTGCCTCGCAGTTCAGTTTCCTCCTCTGCCCAATCCTACTTCCTCCTGCACCCTTGCACAGGTATTGCTCTCAATAAGCATCCTGAACTAGTGTCCACTTCAGGGAAATCAAAATGTGGCCACACTTCTGTATTTTACTTCATTTTGCTCCAGTGCCTGGGAGAACCTTACCCGCTGACCATACTCTTATTCATTTTCCCTAATAACTGAAATTAGCTCAGGTTTATCTTTTCCAGGAAATCTGTGAACAACTCCTGGACAGGCGAAGTGGTGTCATAGAACCCTTCTCTATAGTTTCGTAGCACTCTTGGCAGATGTTTCTGTCTGTTCTTAACACATTATGTCAGCATCTGTTTATTTATCTGTCTCTAGATTGTGAGTTCCTTAATGGTTTTCTATTTCTGTTACCCTATACCTAGCACAATAATGGCACATAGCAGGCTCTCAATTAATACAGATTTTTAAACTGAATTAAATCCAATTATTTGCATATACTCATGCAGTTCCCACTGTGAGATGATTGTCTAAGAATTGAGAAAATCTGAATCCTTGCATTGCAAAGGTGTAGTTCTGTTGGAAAGCAATGACAAACCTAGGTCTTAAGAGTTAGAGAGATGGTCGTTTGGACCACAGTGCTGGTCATTTTCTCTTGGTATGAAGGCAGTGACACTAAACTCTTTACAACAGCCCAGAAATAAAAACTAAAAAAGAAGAGATATATCTCTTTAAAAAATACAGAGTCGGGCTGGCCGAGTGGTGCCATGGTTAAGAACTGGCTTGGGACGCCAGAGGGCCCCGGTTCGGATCCCACATAT
>NW_017731376.1:4720802-4768566 GCF_001890085.2 Hipposideros armiger | reverse complement strand
ATCTCACCCAAATGCTTTTCCTTTTTTAAATACAATTTTATTAAATTTATTGGGATGACATTGGTTAGTAAAATTATATAGGTTTCAAGTGTACATTTCCATAATACATGATCTGTAGATCACATTGTGTGCTCACTACCCAGAGTCAATTCTCCTTCCATATATTTGATCCTTTTAATCCTTTTCTACCACTCTACATAAAGAAAGATTTAGTGTTCCAGGAAGCCTGTAATGTATAGTGTCTGGTCAAATATCATCAGTGTCATAGGCAATGTGCTTTGTAACACACAACATTTTTTTCCTTCTGTAATTCATTCTAACACTGCTTTGGAATCCATATTTCCTAGTACTGCCATTACCTTTGAACAGTTTTACCTAGGCAATAGGGTATTTTTCTCTTGTCCCCAGACCCAAGCTGTTTTTCTGTGAGAAGCAGTGTGAAACAATGTTTAGAACATGACCTAGGAGCCCGGAGATTCCGGTCTACCATATGTCACTTGGTTCTCTTGGGGAGATCACAACCTTCTCATGGCTTTAGCTTCCTTTTTTTGTCAGGTAAGGTCTTGGACTAGATTGGAACTTGTACATCTGTGCTGTTGAGAGCCTTAGAGTCTCCAGATGTCCAGAAGAAGAGCATGGAGAAGTAGAAAGATCAAAGCCATTTACACCCTGACAGTTCCCATCCCCTTAACTAAGGGAAGACCTCTAGAGCAAATTGTTTATGTACTGGAGATCTGAGTATGATTTTGATCTAATGCTAAATAATAGATTTAAAATCACTATACTAGATTCTATGTTGTCTGCCTGTTCTGAGATTTTATGACTCTATCATTTGAATAGGTATTATTATAAATCAAGGCTGCTTATCATAGCTTAAAGAAGAAAAGAAACTTGTAGATTCATTTTACAGGATATCTCTAGTTCTCAGATTTTCAAGTGTGTATTACAAAAATCATAAGGACAGTAAACCTTATATTTTGCCTTTCTTCAGCACTATCATCATTTATTTAAGCCTAGTCAATAAACAAATGTCCTATTAATAGTATTACAAATCTATTGTGTACTTACCATGTGTCAGATTCAGTTGTAAATGTTGGAATTAAATAATGAAAGCTCTACCTCAAAGATATTATAGTTTAATTAATGAGACAGATAAGTAACCAGAACATTATACTATCATGTAGTTATGCACTGGATATTATGGAGCTCTAAGGGAAAACATCTAACCCAAACTGAGTAGGATCTGGGAAATAAAAAGAAGTTTTCTTTTCTTTTCTTTTTTTTAAAAGAGTTCAATTACAATTGAGGAGATATTATAGGCAATGGGAAAATAGACATGCGGGCTCTGCAAAGAGGAGAGGCAGACCTCCACTCCATCATCCCTCACCCATGGAGATGACATTTAATAGACCAGAGAAGGTCAGAATTGGAAAGACCTCAAAGCCTACCTTAATAATGACCAGTGCTGTGCCAATCAAGAGTTTAATCAGGAGATAATCAGAGGAAGGGTGCTAGAACTGTACCCTGAAGGATGTGGCAATTAGAAGGTGATGGGGAGAAGAAAGGGTTTCCCAAGAAGTAGAAAAGCAATCTGCCAGGGCATAAAGACAATAAAGAGACAGCTAGCCTATTTTGGAAACTACAGAACATTCAGTGGGCAGCATGTAGTCTCTGAGGGGGAAAGTAGTGAGAGATTAGGGTGGAGAGGTAAGCAAGGACAATTAACAAGAGCATTACGAGTCTTGAGAAGGCTTTGAAGTTTATCCTGAAGGCTCTATAGAACAGTTTAAGGATTTTAAATTGGGATGACTACATATTTGGGATGACTACATGATAAGATATGTCCTTTGGAACGCTCATACTAATTGCAATGTAAAGGCTGTATTAGAGATAAGTTACACTGTAGGTTTAAATATCAGTTGAGAACTTTTTGAATAGTCTAAGAAATAAATAATGAGGGTCAGAGCTAAGAGAGTGGAAATGCAGCTGGAGAAAAGCTGGATTTGAAAGATAATTAGTAGAAGAGAGGAGAAAACATGGTTTGGCGACTTATTGGATATGAGAAATGAGGGAAAAGGATGAGTTAATTGTCGCTGTTTTCTGGCTTTTGCAGGTGAAATGTGGGCAGTGGTGCCATTCACAGTAGTAAGGGACATATGTGTTTTGAGAGATGGTAGAAAAGATATTCATTTAGTTTTATATGTATTGACTTAAAGGTAGGGTGACCATATATGTTATTGTCCAATTGGTGCACTTTTGTGAATGAAGAGAGGCTTAGCATTAATAATGAAGCCACAGAAAATTTATATAGAACAAATAGTCATCCTAGTTTAAGGTAAAACAGTTAAGTGGAGACTTGGATATATGGAAGACAATATTTTGTAACAGAACCTAAGTTGTAGAGTCAGATCTGTATTTGAATCCCTGTTGAACAGAAGAGAAATTTGAATCCCGTTTCTGTTCTTACACAATTTTCTGAGGACATAATTTAACTTCTCTGAGCCCCATATTCTTCATCTGTAGTATTGGGGTTATGATATCAATTCATATAGTTTTTGGACTATCAAATAAAAAAGCTTAAGTGAGCACATACTTGGCACTCAATTAATAGTAGATATGTAAGGTCACAGGATAGATGAGGACTGGAAACTCTTGGAAAGCCAGTCTGTTTACATAACTGTGAAAGAAATCTGGAGTTCTTGTCTCCAAAGGAAATGATATAGGCAATCTCAGGTATGCTTATCATATTCATGTTCTAAATTCTAGAATCCTTGCATGTCAGATGTTTGTTTTTTACTCTTGTTCAAAATATTATTTGCTATTTTGGTATAACAATGAGGATTACTCAAAACTAAATATATTGCCATTCAACTTTGAAGTCAAAATTTTAAACATGGAGATGGCAGCAGATTCAAGGGATAATGCAAAATTTACTTCTTCATAAATAAATGAAGAAGTGATTTTGGATGAAATTCTTTAGCTGTGAAATTTGCTTCCAACCTAATTTCATGTTTCCCTGAAATTGTATGCAACTGAGTCTTGCTCTCTGAAGTAGAGCTTGGCACAGAGAATGAAAACTTGGATGCTGTTCAACCACTTCATGGGGTATTTTTCCATCTTTGCTGTGTCATCTTTTAATTTACTGCCATATAAAATTAAACAATTTTAGTAATAATACTGCCTTTCAGTGAATAAGGCTTTCTTCTTCTTCTTTTTTTCTTTTTATCACATCATATAATTAGGAACCATTAACTACTGTTAGGGGATTTGGTTAAGTCATCTTTAAGTTCATGAAAACAAAATGAATGGTCTTCCATAATCTTAAAAAAGAGTCATGGACTTTGGCAGGCAGTGAGAAGCTACTGTCGACAATTCTCCTTGGGTGTTACTACATTGTGTGATCTTCATCTCAGATGTTTTAAAGACCTTATCAGAGTTTTTGTGTAAACTTACTAAAAGGTTTTGGGTTTACAAAGCAACATTAGCTAGTTATAACAAGCTATTCATTGTTAGAAATCACTTTGTAAGGAGATGCTGTATTTTTAGTAGTGGTGATTTGCATATTTTAAGAATTGATGCACTGCTAAATAAGTAGAAATTAAAACCTAATACAACTTTATTATTATTATTATTATTATTAGTTTGAATTGTACAAAACAATGCAATAGTTATCCTTTTCACCCCTCACCAAGTGATAACCCCCCTCTCCCCAGCAAGTGTCCCCCCATCCCCGATATCATACATATCTATTACAATTCCATTGACTCCATTCCCTTNCTATACCCCAAATTCCATGACTATATATGTATTAAATTATAGTTGACATATAATATTATTCAATGGCAGCTTCAGATGTACAGTGCGGTGGTCAGGTCTCTCCACTGTCTATGAAGTGGTCTCCCTAAAAAGACATGAGTCCATCTGGCCCCCTAAAAAATATTTACAGCATTATTGATTATATTCCCCAGACTGTCTTTTCTATCCCTGAGGCAATATCATAGTTACCGATTTACGTTTTCTCGTCCCTTCCCCTTTTCCCTCATCCCCGCGCCCTCCCAACTAGCAACCATCAGTTTTTCCTCTGTGTCTCTGAGACTATTTCTATTTACATTTCTCATTTATTCAGTTCTTTAGATTCCACATATAAGTGAGATCATATGGTAAAATCTAAACACAACTTTTAATGACAGTATTTAGAACTATGTTTTGCATTTATTTATTTATTTTCATAAGAGTGAAAAAAGGGAACTTGCTGTTCATGAGGCATGATAGATCTTTTTCCTGAAATTACAAAAAATATTTTTTATTCTGCCATAAGTAAAGATGAAATAGTGCCATTTGGGACAACATGGATGGACCTTGAGATCATTGTGCTAAGTGAAATAAGACAGAAAAAGTTGAGAACCATATGATTTCACTGATATGTGGGATATAAAACTGAAAGCAAAAAAGGAACAAGACAAACAAAGAAACAAAAACTGATAGACACAGACAATAGTTTAGTGGTTACCAAAGGGTAAGGGGGGAGAGAGGTGACAGACGAGGGTAAAAGGATCAAATATATGGTGATGGAAGGAGAACTGACTCTGGGTGGTGAACACACAATGTGATATATAGATGATGTATTACACAATTGTACACTTGAAACCTATATAACTTTACTAATCATTGTCACCTCAACAAACTTTAGTTAAAAAAGAGTGTTTTCTAAAAATATCTTCTACTTGTTTGGTACAACTTCCCTAACACCAGAATCTCCTCAACTTTCTTCTTCTTCTTTTTTCTATCTGGGGCCAACTGCACCAGGTATGCCTGTGTCTGGGTCTTACCAGCAGGCTAGTAAACAAGTTTAATTAAAATTCCGTGTGCATATTAGTGTGAGAAAATCAGAGCTGGGGACAGCTTCCTGAGGTGAGGACCCAGAGGATGCTGCTGACAGACGGGCCCCTTCACAAGGGAGACCATTCCTGAGGAAGGGATGCCATGTGGTCCTGTGGCTGGGCCGGATGGGGAGAGACTCCTCTGGGAGCCCAAGTGTGAGGACATACAAATAGGACTTAGAAGTCCCTGGGCATTAGTAGGTCAGGTGGTCCATCAAGTGTTGCCTGCACCCCAGGTGGCAGTAAAGGTGAGGGTCTCAGATGTTTCCCCAGCCATCCATCCCCCACAGCCAAACCATCCTCCTCCCAGCAGCCCTGCCCGCTGAGAGTTCTGCTTCAGCTCCTTTAGCACTGCTGTCCCTACCTAAGCCCCAAGAGCAGGGACCAGACGTCTCCAAGCTCCACTGTGTGGGCAGCTGGGCCTTATTCCCCAACTTTCTTAAAGAAGAGAATTTCCTTTTCATTGTACCACATGTGATAATATACTTAATTTTAGGTTGTTGAAGATAGTAATCATTGAAATAATATATTTTGTTTTAGCATGAGTCATGGGAAGAAGAATTGGTCAAATGTTGAAATGGGCCCAGGGAAATATCTATGATGTCAGACCACTGGGCAAGATCTTGAAAACACCCAATCATTTCTGTCTCCTCTCTTAGTCTTTAAAAATACAAAACAATTCAGGTTACTTCACAGGTCATGGGCAAGTCTGATCTTGGTGGGAAGCGTAAGTATGGAGGAGGCACATGCTCTCAGTGGGAGAGGGGAGTCAGGTGTCAAGTCAAGGAGGAAATACCACTATTTGTCACTTAAAAGAGGGAAGATTATGGCTGGCCTGTGAACCTTCCCCAATTCAAAGAGTTAAAGATTTGTGGCAATTTTCCTCAGTGAAGAAGCAAACAAATTCTACACATAGTCATCCAAACAGTCTCCAGGTAACATTTATAAGAAGGTATCTTGTAAGAAGAAAGGAAATATGGATGATCTCTTTCAAAGTATCTACTAAAGGGAAAGAAACTTTTAAACAGGTGTGTTTTGAATCCTGAAAAATTCTATCTTCTCTCCAATAGATGCTTAGATGTACAAGAGACCCTAGATGAGGAAAAAATCCCAAAATGGACCCATTGCCTTTCTCCCACATTCTCCTAGACTTGTGTCTCTCCTAGTCAGCCGTGTCATTCCCATCAAACCTCCATATCCAGTAACTCCCTGTGCCCTGCCAATTCTACCTCTTTGTAGTGTGTCAGGCTCTCTCTCTTCTTCGCACTCACTACTCCTGCCTTTGTTGGGATCTTTTAAAAAAAAATCTCTCTGTCCTAGACTTTAAAAATAGTCTCCTGATAGTTTTCCTTCAGCCCAATCTCCTCCAAGCATGCTCCATACTCCAGCCAGTATTATCTTCCAAACTACTGACTTATTACATTTCTTCTTATATTAAGACCCTTCATCGATGCTCCGTTGCCCACAGGATAATTGAGAAAACTTAGCAAATCACATGAGGCCCTCCATGAAGTGGCCCCCACCCTTTCCATAGATGACCGCTCCTCCCATAGTCCACACCCTTACAACATATATCTATCTGTACTGTATTAATTGCAGCTTCAAGAATGTATTATGTTGTTTCATGCCTTTGTAGAGAATGGGTGCCATGGTGTTACTCTAAAACTAAAGAAGCTTGGAATGGAGACACTGTGACTGTAGACTTCTAACCTTTACCTTTGTTATTGTAGAGTCTACAAAATTAAAATATCTTTCTCTTATTGTGTTTCCGTTTAAATACTAATCATTAAATAGCAGACACAGATAAAATGTGTGGTAGATTATATGATTGTTAAAATATTTAGTACGTCTCTCTTACTGGACCCGTCTTTACTTGGCCTGTTTTTACCAGGAGCTTTGACTCTGTCAAGCTTGACCAAGTTTCTTATTTTGAACAGTGAAATAAGTTACAATGAGATAACTAAGGGCACAAGTGACATATGTCACTTCCATGCTGAAGTTTTAAGAGCCATTGCTTCATTCTCATCTCTCTTTTCTCTCTGTCACAGGGCCAGTGTGCTCCACATTGGGCCACTTATTCACACTTGCATCCGAAATGAAGACATGTGGACATGGAGTCGAGCTAACTTGTAACTGGCATAAATGTGAGTGAGAAACAAACTGTTATTTATTATTTAATCCATAAGAACTGTGATCATTTGTTACTGTAGCATAATTTAGCCTAAGCTGGATAAAACAGATGAAAAGTTTTAATAATGAAATGAAAATAGATGTGCATAACACTATGCAACAATTTTTTTCTCAAAGACATCAAAGTACAACTCAATGTCTAATGGAAAGATAAACATGTCTTTTAAAGTTGACTTTTAAAGCAGGTTTGTCCCCAAAATGGAGAGAGTTCAATTCAGTAGGATTTCTATTGTTTTTCAGTATTTCCTGAAACTGGAATTGGTTTCAAGCTAAAGTAAAAGTAATTTAATTTTGTGGGCAGGTTAAGCAAAATTTTGAAAGATATTTTTAGTTAGAAACTGAAATTATATTTTACATTTTGTAACTCAGTGTAGCCAAATGAAAGAAAGCATAACTTATCAATTGACAGTAGATATTATAATGAACAAGTATGATGACTGTTGATGACAGTTTTTGCCAGTAATTTTTTATTAGAAAGTAGATATTTGAATATGTGTGGAGAAATTCAAATAGGAGCACAAGTGAGTAAAGGTATTTCAAATAGATGGATATACGACAACCTTGAAAACAAAAAGATGTGAGAAGGAAGGTATAACTCTCTGAGGATTATGGCAAAAGCCTAGGAGAGGAACTGGCATTCCTTTTGTAAGGAACATGCCCCACTCCACACACTCAGAATGCATAGTCAGTCACTCAAGTATCTACCTGCCCTCTAAGAAGAGCATACCTTCCCTTTAATTGCCAAGATGTCCCCAAAATCCTTGTCTAAAGGGGAGGTGAGTCTTACTTGAGTCTTACTTCCAGCACTAGGCATGGAGGGGAAAGGAAAGCTTGTTCAGCTCACTAACGCCTTTGCTTCCCTCTGCCACATGGTTTCAATACCAGAGACTTGTCTGCATTTTTTGCAGATGCTTGCCCACTTGGCAAGAGTGAATCTCTATGCATATATGCTGTGTTACCATTCACTACAGCACAGCCACTGGGCCAGGGTGAATGGAGCCTGAAAGGCTTCCTACGTCAATCACACATTATGTCCAACATCCTACTCCCAGGAACGCCTTCAGTTCTTGTTCAACTCTGGGCCAGCAGCCTACACCTCCCCTTCGCTTAGGGACTCATTGCTCTTTACTCCTATCAGACCCTGGTTGGTCCCACCACAGTTCTGGACTTCCTATGATCTGCCATCTCCTTAGTAGCAGCTCTACTTATAAAGGAATGGGGCATCTTTCACTAATGTATTCAAAAAAGCTATTTTTTACATCAATCTCTTCGGGCCTTCTGGGTACCTCCTTATTCTCTATTTGCATCCTGTTTCATACACAGACTAGCCATAATTTAACTCCCCTAAAAACAACTGTATTTTTCATCTGTCTATACGTAGGTGAGACAATGTTAGGTTCCTCTGGCCCTTAAAGTGATGTCTATTGTCCTAACATTATCGGAATGTGCTTGGCTTACTGAGTGGGGGTGGGCTAAAATGCTGGGACCTCAGGTACACTGACCTCTCCTTATACAGTTTGACCAAAAGAGGTAAAACCTTTCCTCAAATATCCTCTTCTGTTTACTGCCATGATTTTTTGGCCATATGCATTGATGATACATTTTTATGGAATTTTAGAGCTTTCCCTCTGCCTTTTCTCTTTAAGATTTTTTACCTACTAAGGAGAAATATCCCCGATTATTATTCTTTGGTGAATGATGTGGGGATGTGCAGTATGGAAAATTGGTAAGGCTGACATGTTTCAAAGATTTTGCTACAACAGATCCTACCTTGCTACTTGACTTCTAAGTGAGGTTCCTAGCGGGCGACAGAAATGAGATGTGTTTTCTGTGGTAGTGGCTAGGACCTTAAGGAAGTTAGAGACGATGACTATTCTGTAGAACTTGAGCTTGGACTTCCTATCATCTTTCCAAAGGATATTACTAGTCCTTATTCTGTTCTCTACTTTCTTTGCTGTGCTTGTTGGAGCAGCTCTTAATCTTTGAGCATCTTACCACTCCTTTCTCAGTCTGAGGACCAGTGTCTACAGTCAAAATTATTCTCAAATCTTTCTTAGTTCTTAAAATTTAAAAACTTGACAAGTAAGTATCCAGGGAAATGTTTCTGAAAGGAGTAGTTTGTCTATATGAATACCAAGTTGGATTTATACATTTTTCAATATGTTTTTCTCAAGAGTGGTTTCTTTACGTATTGCATATTTTCCACTGGATTTCTTACTTTTCATGGTTGGGGTGCCTTGATGTTTTTCTACAAGAACTTTAGTTTCTCCAGCATTATAATTTATTAGTGTTTTTTAGCCTTGAATTTGGTTTGCTATGCTACAGTTTCTTCTGAATTATTGATTCTTAGTTCTGTTTTACCACTCCCCCTTTTTCTGGTCTCCATCCATGTTTCCTTCTCAATCTTGAGAGTGCTCACAAGTACAACAAACTTAGTTTGAGTCATTACTCACTGTGACCTGCAGAGTTTTAGGAACCACTCCTGGCACCTATTTTGGGATGTATTTATTATTTTCCTGTGTTCAGGTCATTTGTTGTTAGCCAGGCATTCAAAACTGTTTGCCCCATTCTGGATCCTATTCAGATTTTTTCCCAGGCAGATATGCATGGGGTCTTGATGTCCTATGCCTTTGAATGTAAGGGTTTTGCAGAGGCTTATGCATTTTAAAGCATAAGTGTGCAAAATACTGTTTATGCAAAATTTGCGAAATACTGATTATTCAACATAAACCACCTAAAATAAAATCTCATGACATAAATTTGATGATCTTTTACAAAAAGCAGTACATAAATAACAGAATTTAAATAACATTTGATTTTAATAATACTCTATATTGTATTTAAAATGGTAAAGATTCAGCAGGAATTAATGAGGAATTTATATCATATATTTATAAATATATATATTTCTTATGTACATTTTGTAGGAAACTTGCAGACTAACTTCATCATGCCATTTGGCCAGGTTACAAAGTTAGTCATCTGTGGTTTGCCATCCTTTGAAATATTGCAAAGGAGACCTGCTTTTGACCTACAAATCCCAGAGTTATCCTGGATTATTTCTAAATTTTGGCAATATCCTGAGATGGCACTTTGACCTTGAGATCCCTGGGGACTCCAAGAGCTGATTTAAATCCACTGGCCACCTGTCCTTTAAAACCAATTTTTCCCACAAACATGTAACTGTTTTTCTATTTTTCATGGTACCATCCAGTAGGAAGGAGCTCTTTTAAATTATATAGTTTGTTGTGATGATTGTCATTCAGAATTTTGGACAGCTTTTCCCACTAATATACCTGAAAATCCAGTCAATTATCTAGTTTCATTTGCCCTTCTTTAAAATTGAATCTATTATTTTTCTTCTTAATTGCATATAAACACTGATATAGTCCAATTCTAATACTAATATATTCGAGTAATATATTAAATATATACACGTAGTTATTGTCCTCATGAAATAATAGAAATCTTCCTGATTACTTTGATTATTCTGGTGCTCAACACAAATATATTTTCAGTGAAAATATAATCATCAGAGGAGATTTTATTACCACTAAAACCAATTCTGTCCCAATCTAGTGACCATTAGTTTAAGAAGTATGAAATGAAGTTAGAGTAAATGACTATTGATTGATATTGGTCTCTAGTTTCTAGGATTCAGAGTAAAAGAAGAGACTGAAAAAAATCATTACACACTAACACATTTATCCCAAATAGATTTATAAATTAGTGTCTAAATATTTATGGGAAAATAGTAGATAGTAAATGGTTACGTTGTATGAGTACTGGGCATCAAGTTATGTTCCCTCTCTTTCTATTTAAATTTAGTTTAAAATCTCTTCACTTAAAAAAGTGATTGCCTAGAGACCTTTGAAGCCAGGAGGGATGATGCCGGGGCAGAGGTTTATTCCCAGGGTCACACTTCATTTGCATAAGCTAGTAACCATAGGGCACTGTGGAATGTCTGTAAATAGATTTCATTACAGAAGTTCAGCTTAAAGGGACTAAAATAAATCCTCCAGCAAACATTTTATATTGCTTCAGGTTCTGCAGTAATAAAAATATTTTAGTAACACAACATTCTATGAAGGCAGGAAATGAAACAGAAGGGTCTCCATATCTTTCTTTTGGGGCATGGTTATGAAATGTTTTAAAGAACACAAGCACAATATTCTTATTGTTTTAACAAAATAGTCCTACAAAAACAGGATTATATCATTGTATATGGCTGTCACAAGGAAATAAGACAAATACAAATCTCTCCCTCTCCTTTTCCCTCCCATTCTCCCTCAGTCCTCTGTCTCTACCTCTCCCTATTTCTCTCTCCTCTCTTTCTATTTTGGCATCCTGACCTTGTCTCCTCTGAATTCCTGCTCTTCCATCCTCTAAAGTTTCAAGTTTATTGCTGCCGGATTTGTCCAACAACAACATGCCTGGAAATAGTAAATAATGCATTCCGCTCTTCAAAGGAGTTTTGGCCAGAAAACATGACTTAAAACCCAAATATCAGATTTAAACATTAGCATCTCTGAGAAAGGAATGCCGGTGAAATGCATTGTTTTAAATCTGGCACAGAAAAAAGAGAATGTGCCATTAATAAATCATAGTTAAGTTTGAACTTGAGTGAAAGCAGTGGAAGACATCGATATGAGTATGCCCAATTCATCAGATTATAATAAATATATATAAAAGACCACATATTCTGATACTTTAAAAAGTAACATCAGTTCTTTAAACAGGAAGGTGCTTCTGCAAAGTGTGATTTTCATGAAATTTATACCATAGACTTATACTAGCATGATTTTGCATGTTGGCTTTAAGAAACTGTAATAGCACATTTCACTCTTATAAGTCATGTTTTGTACTCTACCAAGCCTAATATTTTGTTTATATATTAATTCATTCATGCATTCACTGAACAATGACTAAGCACCTACTAGATGTTAGACACTATGCTAGGTTTTGAGCAGGGATAATGCTTCGGTTCAAGTCTCAGAATTGGATATCAGGAATGTGAGTGGCTAAGTTGGACGCTGGACTGATTGTATACTTTAGAATTCAGTGGACCGGGGTTCAAATATTACTTTAAAAACTAGATAGTTAAGCAGTTTGGGGTGTGCCACTTCTCACCTGTGAGTCTTAGTTTCCTCATCTGGAAAAGGGGTCAGCACACGCATTTAACAGAATGGTTAGGAAGTTTAGGGAAAGCTTAAAATGATTGGTACTATGTATGGCATACAGATGCTGAAGACATCATAGATAACTTTATTATTATGGTTGGTACTGATTTATTCCACTTTTAAGAATGTCATCAATTTATTTTAAAACAAGCAATTTAAATTACTCATTTATCAGTGATATGGGAACACATTTTTAATGGCTTCAATTGAGTAGAATAGGTCTTAATAAAGTACCTTTTATTTGTATTTACTCCATCAAAATACATTTAATGGACTTAGCCATATTATTATAATATAAGGGCTAGTGCATTTGAAAACCGTGAGGCTTAATCTAGAATTGGTTGGTGTTCAGAAAGGCCATCTATAAAAGCAGTAAGACATTTGTTAGCCTTGGAACTATCAGATCAAGCTCTAAATATATGATGCTGAATCTTTAATTGCACATGCCTTAAATTTTCATTTCTATTTAAAATATCCCACATCTTCCATATATATTTGATTATGAGAAGGTACACATTATAATATAGTTCTATAAAAAAAAGGAGAGGTAAAATATAGAGCATATAGATACTTCATTTTTTCTATGGAAATACTAGTCTTTTACAGTAATTTAATCAGATAATTTCAGCTTATGTTCCTTTTGCTTCATCATGTTTACTTTTCTAATAACTACAATTATTCTCAGACTGACATTACATTTTTCCCCTAGAATAGATGTGCTTAAATTGAAAAAATCCAATTGAATAAGAGCATGTAACGAGAAAATGTAATCCATCATTATTAAAAAAGGCAGCTTACCTTTATCTGGGTGTTAAATAGTACAAATCCATGAGAGCCAGTGAATGTTTTGAAGTCAAAACGAAGGGCATTACCAAGGCTGAAGTGGATTTGTCACAGAATTATATGTATTACTTCAGAATAGGTTATAACTAGGAGGGGTAAGGGGAAATACGAACAATTAAATGAAAGAAAGGCCATTTTATTTTATATGTCTTCACCTTGGTGAAATCCTTCTGATAGAGATTTTTATGCAAAATTTATTTAAGATAAATACAAAGCAGTTTAAAAGAACTTTATATCTAATTTATTAAATAGGATATATTTTCTAGAAAAAAGCTGTAGATGAAGATGTCTGACAAATAAGAGCTCTTACAAAAGTGTTATAAAGAATACCAGCATAGAGACCAGGCATTGTGGCAGGTGGCATCTGTTCTGACAGGGAACCCATACACTTACCCCACGTGATTCATATTTGGGTCAGTGCTATTGACCCAAATATGAAGTATTTATGAACCACGCCTTTCTTGTTAAAAGATGTGACCACTTACATAGTTGTTAAAAATGTTTACAGGAGTAGTAACAAAGTAAACACTATTTGAAAGACAGGTTTTTAAATAAAGTATTAAAATGTACTGATTCATGTGTGGTTGTAGTGCTCTCAAATTTATTTACAATGAAAATAACAAAAAGCAGTGCAAAACTACTTCACTGGACAATAGCACTTTACTATTTAGTAAGTACGGCGTGGTTTGGTGTAAAATCACCTTATTAATTGAAATAATTTCATCATAACATGGTCTCACTTATATGTCAGACCGTACAGCATGGATTTTATGGACCCACTTAGAGCGTGTGCCAATGTTTAAATTACATGTTTTACAGAATCAAATTCAAATGTGTTTCTGTATGTCATTAAAATGGTCATGGAAAGTAGTGAGCAAACATGTACTGCAATTGTAGATAAATAGTCTTTCAATAAGAATGGTATATGCCTTCAAATCAAGTGATCCAGGGAAAGCTTGATTCATTTTAGTAACTCTTTTCTTAATACTTACTCGCTCTTTATTCTACTATCATTTCTTCTTTGACAAATGCTCACAAGAGTGAGGTTTTGTTTACCTTCCTGCTCACCCTTCTGCCTGTCTGTCTTCTGGTTCTCAGGATAAAAATAAAACATGCTCATGATCCAATGTTATTTTGACTATAAGGAAATATTTTTCCATCTTTCAGTTTCTGGAACACACCGTATGTAATGATACCACTGCTATTGAACTTGAGCAGTTAAGACTGAGTAATGTAGTCTCTGAATAAAGTATCTGCCACTGTTTCCTATTGATGGAGGTTGGGGTCTGCAGAGTTCCTAAACAACAGGTACTAAATGTTCAGGAACTTTGGAATTGACAGGTCAGAAGTTTCCTAAGCCAGAGAAGGAAGTGGCTTAATCAGAGAAATAAAGGTAGTAATAGTAGGTATTATTTATTAAGCCTTAAATAGGAGCCTAGCATTATGCTTCACATGCAATACCCTACCAATAACCCTGGAAGGCAGATATTATCTTCATAATTTCACAGTTAAAGAAACTGCACTAAATAGAATCGTAGTAACTTGTCCAATGACACAGAAATAGCTGCAAAGCTAAGATTCAATGCAGGTTGACAAAAACACACTCATAGAGTCAGATAACAGATCAGTGGTTACCAGAAGAGAAGGTGGTGGAGGGAGGACAAAACTGATAAAGGGGGTCAATTTTGTGGTAATGGAAGGAAACTAGTCTTCTGATGGTGAGCACTCTATAGTGTTTACAGATGTCAAATTTTAATATGGCACACCTGAAGCTTATATAATGTTGCAAACCAATGTTACCACATATAAAAAAAATAAAGGACAAACAAGAAAAACAAATGCATGTTTGACTCCATGGGACAAGCAGTAATGGAAGTACAGGTAGAACGATAAGGTAATGGCGCAGGCTGAGGGTGGTGAGGTGGTCTCAAAGGCTAATGACAGGAAATCAGGCATCTCAAATTTATTGGTGCCCCAGTGTTTGCTAATGCATGTATGTGGGCAGAGTGCAGATGGACTGTACTGCCACACTGGAAGGCCATGGTCACAGGATTTTAGGGTACTGCCTGTATGTGAATAGGTTTAATGGACCTGAGGATTATTTTGTTTTTAGGGATATTCAGAGACTTGTATGTCTCACTTAAGTGACCTAGGAATACAGTTTCATTATAGAAATTTAAACAAAAGAAACTTGCATACAATAAAAAGTGAGTCTTCCTTATTTGCTCCCTCACAGTAATACTCTTCAAAAGGTAATCATTTTTAACAATTTCTTTTTGTATGTAACTTTTTTTCTACACATATGTCAGGTATACTTACTGTTTTTTTTGTTGACATTATGAGAGTTACATTCTAAACAATGTTTGCAGCTTGAGTTTTCATTTGGCAGTATGTCTTTGAGATATTAACAAGAATATCTACCATGTTCTTTTTAACTGCAAATATATACCAAATGGGTACCACCATTTATTTAAACCATTCTCTTATTGGTGGATGCTTAGAATGTTTTTACATTTTCACCACTGCAATTAACAAAGAGAATATTATCACAGAAGCATTTTTTTGCATGTGTGTAAATATTTCTTTAGACTGTATACCTAGAAGGAGTGACTGAGATAAAGTATATTTGCATTTTAAATTCTGATGGATACTGCCAAATTGAACCTCAAAAATTCTTTAATATGTTATCCAACCACATTAAAGTAAATGAGAATATTTATTTCCCCACACTCTCCTTAACACTGAATTTAACTTTTATCAATGTGATGGGTAAAAATTATACATCTGTACAGTTTAGTTGTTGCATCTTTGGTGAACATTGATAAATAATCAAGAAATAAAGACTCCTGTACCTGTGTTGATTATTTTGTCCTTACCCTGGTATTCCAATCAATACATTTTAAAAATCAGCTCATGGGTTGTTTCATTAAGTTGTTCAGTAATGATTTACTTCAGATTGTAGCCAAGGAACACAATTTAACCATGGGTGCAGGTGTTAAAATGTTAGCTACAAGGTATGATCAAACAATACAGTGAATGTTTAAATTAAAAAAAAATTATTACAGTAAAAGACATATTGCAATTAAACTCCCTCAAAATACACTCCCTCACTTTCAACACAATTATCCCATTATTCTTGCCACTTTCTGAAGCAATTCTGCAAGTCCTCTTTTGTGAGTGTCTTTAGTTGAGCCATTGTGGCTGCCTCGATGTCCTGAATCGATTCAAAACATTTACCTTTCATGGTCATTTTGATTTTGGGGAACAGCCAGAAGTCACATGGTGCCAGATCCAATGAATAGGGTGAATGAGGACACACTGTAATGTTTTACTTGACAAAAATTGCCATACTAGAAGCGATGTGTGACATGGAACCTCTCTGTTATAATAAAAAACTATGGTGAATGCTCCTGTCAAGTGCCATCCAATGTAAAGGCAGGGATCTTTAATGTAAGAAGCAGTGCATCGAACCTTAGTAACAGTATGTGACAAGTTTCAACTTGTTTGGGTGCAGTCATTTGGGTGTGAGCTATGTTTGAGAGAAGGTGTGTTTTAAAGTGTGCTATAAATCATCCTCCATCAATGCTCTGTGTCACACATCACTTTTGGTATAGGGCAATTTCTATCAAATAAAAACATTATGGTGTGTCCTCCTCACCTTATTCACTGCATCTGGCACTGTGCAGCTTCTGGCTCTTCCCCAAAGTCAAAATGATTCAGGACATTGAGACAGCCACAACAGCACAGCTGAAGACATTCACAAAAGAGGACTTCCAGAACTGCTTCACAAAGTGGCAAGATCGATGGGATAAGTGTGTTCAAAGTGAGGGGGAGTATTTTGAGGAGGATTAAAAGCAATGTGTCCTCTATTGTAATAATTTTATTTTAATTTAAACATTTGCCATGGGTTTTGATCATACCTTATAGGCTAGTAGTAGGGACAAGATGATATAATATTTTGAGATTTTCTTTTTAGTATGCATTATAGCTTCTCTGTTGAATTATGGTAAGGTAAGGGATATCTATAGGGTGCACTTGTCAGAAGTAATGCACATTTATCATTGTGATATAATAAAAAATAAATATATATTCTTTGTCCCTGGCTCCTAAAACCCAAGGAATTTTACTGTGTTTTTGTATGCTACTTAGATGACCCATGGTAGGGGAGTGGGTGGCTAGATATCTTTATGGTAAAGGCTGGTCACCAGAAAAACTAATCAGGTCATTAATGGGTTGAAACTTTCAGCCCAGCCTCCCACGAGGGGAGAGGGACTGAAGATTGAGTTCAAGCACCAATGGCCAATGATTTAATCAATCATGCCTATGTAATGAAACCTCCATAAAAGTCTCTAAGCAATGGGGTTTGAAGAGCTTCAGAGTTAGTGAATACATCTATGTGCTGAGAGGGTAGAGAGAATAAAAGGCAGGCAAAATAGTTGAAAATAGGGAGAGTTGGTAAGTTCATAGGGTGAGTTGGTAAATTAATAGTAAACACCATTAAGAAACATACTGCCGAAATTCTATTCATACCTTGTGGGCTCTTAAAAAGGATCTGAATAAGATTTTTAAGCGCACTTACATGTTTAATCAACTTTCTAACTTTTAAATTAAAAATTGCAAAACAAAATGTGCAATTTTGAACATTATCACCATAATAGAATTAACCCTTTATATTTGTAAAACATTTTACAATTTACAGAGTGCTTTGCCATACTCATTTCCATTTGATTTTTCTCACAATCCTGCCAAGTCTTTTGAGACTTGAAAAAATTATGTGGCTTGACCAGAATCCAGAAAAAATGTGTTTGGTGAGCCTAGGAGTAGAATTTTATCTTCTTATTCCCAATTTAATGTCTTTCTCATTTTATGTTGTTATCTTTTCAAAAACATTTATAAACCTACTATGTGCAAGATAATGTCAGATTCTGAGGATGCTAACATGCAAATTAGCCCACCTTCACAGTGCAACAGGCTAGTAGTAAACCACTGGTTGAATGTAGTAAATTAAAATTCCTCGAGTACCCTAGGCTTGAGTCCAGAATGAGGTCATTTTCAGTAATAATCAACTTTATTTCACTGGTTCCTGTTCCTACCTCGTAAGATCTGACCACAGTTATCAGCAAATCTTCCGCCATTGGCTATTGCCGAAAACCTCCAAATGGTGTCCCACATGAACTTCCAAAACAGTCTAGCCAGTTACCCAGAATGACTCCTTCTTTACAACTCTGAAATTTTGTTTCTGGACCATGCTTGGTCCTGTTTTCTTTCCTTTTGTATATAATTTTTTTTCTTTCAAAGGTCTCTAAGTCTCTTCTTACATAAATGTATTTCTGTTGACACTGCCTAGACATATACAATTACGTTTTAATCCAAACTGGTGGAAAAGGAAAAAAGTAGTAGTGACTTTCACTTGAGGAAAAAAAAAAGATAAAATGGGCATATAGTAGATGTCAATTTAATGATTATAGCTATCAGGATTATTCAGTTTGAAATGACTAGAAGCTGAATTCCAACTAGCAAAAATTAGATTTATTGACTCGCATAATTGAAAAGATCAGGAATAGTACTAGCTTCAAGCTTCATTAACTGCAGGGACTCAAACAATGTCATCAGAACCAGTCTTTCTACATCTTTTCATTTCTTCATTTCCTTTCTAATGGCTCCATTTTCAGACAGACTATTATTTCATCATAATGAGATGACTTCCAGAAGCCTTAGACTTAAATGCTCACAATGCCATGTCAGCTGCACAGGACTGGAATAACAAAATCAAAGACTTCAGGGGTCTCAAAAACTCAGCTGGTCTCTTCTTCAAAACATTTGGCAAATTTAAAACTATGCAAGGTGGAAGACTAAAGAAACAAGAACTCTGAGCTGAGAACTCTAAAATGCAAAGAAGAAATTATAGCAAACTCTTGGTGTTGAGGAGAAAAAACATGTTCTCATTGAAAGTCCTGAAAGTCCATGCTCTATGGATAGAGGTGAACCAGAGACATATTGTAGCATAGACTCAACCCATATCAGTCTCTGATTAGATTAGGTGATCAGCTTTCTCCTCTGTCTCTCACTGTATTTTCCTAGCCAAGGAAAGGTTAAACCCAAAACGATTGATGATAACATCGTCAGATATCCCTTCATTTTTTAATACATAATGCCAGGAATTAATTTAAAAGTGACTAGGCATGTGAAAAGATAGGGCCATGTGACCAATAACTTAAAGAAAATAAGTTAATACTAAAAGGAGGCGACAGGTGAGTTCAGATATTAAAATTAGTGGATAAAAACATTACATATATCCAGGTAGAGAGTAGAAAAGGTAGGTAAAATAGATAAAAATAGGGAGAATTTAAAAATAAAATATTTGAAAATAAAAAAAGGATATTCTAGAACTGAAAAACACAATATCTGAAATTAAGAACACTACATATGTGTTTAACACAAATTGGCCATACCAGAAGACAGGATTGATGAACTATATATAGGTTAAAAGGAAACACCCAAACTGAATCACAAAAGAAAACAGAAAATATAAAACAAAGTGTAAGAGATGTGGCACATCATGAAAAGAGCTAACATATGTGCAATTAGGGCAACAGAAAGAGAAGAGAGAAAATTGGGAAGAAACATATTTAAAGAGATAATGACTCAGTATGCTCCCAAACTAATAAAAGATAAAACTTAACCATTTGAAAATCTCAGTGAACCTCAAAAAGGGTAAATACAAATACCAAACAAAAACCAACACACAGACACACACACACACACACACACACACACACACACACACACACACACAGACACACACACACTAACAGACATACACATCATAGTCAAACGGCTGAAAACCAAGGACAAAAAAATAATAACTTTAAGAATGACAGTAAACTTCTCAACAGAGATAATGAAAACCAGTGGACATTGTTGAAATAAAATAAAAAAATGACTGCCAGCATAGAATTCTATTCCTGGAGGAAATATCCTTCAAAAATGAAGTGCGACATATATTTTAAACAAATAAAAACTGAAAGAAATTGTCATAAGAAGCCTGTATTGAAATAAATAGTAGTGAGAGTTCTTAAGGAAGAAGAAAATGACCCCAGACAACAGAAATATAGAAAGAAAGGCAGAGTACTGGGTAAGGTAATTATGGTAATAAAATATTGATATAATACAAAAGTATGTCTTATGCAATTCAAGATATTTGTATAATATTTGTAAAATTAAAATAGAAAAATAATTTAAGAGACAAGAAGAAGTAAATAATGTTAAGGTATTCTAAGATTTTAGCATTTTCAGGGAAGTAGTAATAATTTACATGAGAATATAATAAGTTAAGGATGCAGGTTGTAATATCTAGTATAAAATAATGCATAATTAAGTTAATGGCTGGAAATAGAATAGCAAAAAAGTTTGATTTGTCCACAAAAAGGCAAGGAAGGATAAAAAGCAAATATAAAACAGATTAAAACAGAAAAAAAATAGTAAGATTTTAGATAGGCATAAATTTCAGTACATCAGTGTTTAAACTAATGTAACTGGACTAAATATACCAAGAAAAAGACTAAGATTGTCAGACTGGGGGAAAAGAAACCATGTGATGCTTCAAAAAGACACATCTCAAGTATAAGACAAAGATTAATAGTAAAAGGATAAAAAAAAGATATATCGTGTATACAATAACTGAAAATAAATAATGCCAGAGAAATTACACTTTAAGTCAAGAGGTAGTGTTGGAGATTAAAAGGGACATTTTTAAATGATGAAATTTGTCTACTCATTAGGACAATGTATCAGTCTTAAATCTTTTCTGTAACATTAGATAATATAAAGCACAAATTAACTGAAAGAAAAAGAGATATACACACATCCAAAATAACAGTGGGAAACTTGAATAAACCTAATCCAATAGCTGAGAGAAAAAGCAGATAGAAATCTTAGACCATCTTATAGAACATATAAATATTATCATCAATAAATTTGACCTAATTTACATACATAGAACACCATACCCAACAATGACAGAATTCATATTCTTTTCAAATGCATGTGAATTATTTATCAAATTTACTATGATCTGGGCTACAAAAAGTCTCAATATATTTCAAAGGATTAAAATAGTTTTTCCTAAAGTTAATGATATCAATAACAAAAATTAACAAAAATTCCACAATTGTCTTTACAAACATATTTATAAAAGTCTGTGGATCAAGGAAAAAATGATAATAAACTTCAAAAAAAGTATTTCAAATTAAATGGTAATGAAAATATGACATCAAAACTCCTGGAATGCAGCTAAATCAGTGCTCAGGTGGAAATTTATAGCATTAAATACATAAAATAGAAAAGAAGAAAAGCTGAAAATTATTGTTATTTTAATTTTAATTTATTTGTCGCACTGGCATTTTTTAAAACTTAAAAAAATTTTTTCAGCTATGGTTGACATACAGTATATAGTACTTTCAGGTGTACAACATAGTGATTAAACATATAACTTACATAGTGATCACCCCAATAAGTCTACTACCCATTTGACACCATAGTTATTACATAATTATTACCATATTGACTATATTCCCTTTGCTCTACATAACACCCCCATGACTCTTTTTATAACTCTCAATTTGTACATCTTAAACCCCCCCCACTTTTTTATCCCCATCCCCCTCTCATCTGGCAACCATCAAATTATTCCCTGTATCTATGAGTTGGTTTCTGTTTCGTTTGTTCATTTTGTTTTTTAGATTCTACATATTAATGAAATCACATGGTGTTTGTCTTTCCCTGTCTGACTTATTTCACCTCTCTGTCCATTCATGTTGCAAGCTGCAAGATTTCATTCTTTTTTATGGCTGAGTTATATTCCATTGTACTGCCTCTTCTTTATTCATTCGTTTATCCATGGACACTTGGTTGCTTCCATATCTTGAGTATTGTAAATAGTGCTTCAATGAATATAAGGATGCATATGTCTTTTTAAATTAGTGATTTGGGTTTCTTTGGAGAAATATCCAAAAGTGGGATTGCTGGTCAGATGGCAGCTCTTTTTAAAATTTTTTGAGGAAACTCCGCACTGTTTTCCATAGTGGCTGCACCGATTTGCAATCCCACTATCAGCGCCGGAGGGTTCCCTTTTCTCGACATCTGAAAACACTTGTTTGTTGATTTATTGGTGATAGTCATTCGGAAAGGTGTGAGGTGATGTTGTATTGTGATTTTAATTTGTATTTCTCTGATGATCCGTGATGTTGAACATCTTTTCATATGTCTATTGGTCATTTGTATGTCCTCTTAGAAGAAATGTATATTCATATCCTCTGCCCACTTTTTAAAATCAGGTTGTTTGCTTTTTCAGTATTAAGATGTATTAGTTAATATTGTAAATATTAACCTCTTATTGAATGTTATCAGTGGTGAATATCTTCTCCCATTCAACAGGTCATGTTTTCATTTTGTTGATGGTTTCCTTTGCTGTGCAAAAACTCTTTAGTTTGATGTAATCCCATTTGTTTATTTTCCCTTTTGTTTCCCTTGCCTGAGGAGGCATATCCAAAAATATATTATCAACAGTGACATCGAAGAGTTTACTGCCTGTGTTTTCTTCTAGGCATTTCATGGTTTGGTTCTTCTGTTTGAGTCTCTAATTCATTTTGAGTTATTTTTGTGTATGGTGTAAGGAAGTGATCCAGTTTCATTCTTCTGCATTTATCTGTCCAGTTTTTTCAACAGCATTTATTGAAGAGACTGTCTTTACCCCATGTACATTCTTGCCTTCTTTGTTACAGATTAATTGATCATATAGGTACAGGTTTATTACTGGGTTTTCTATTCTGTTCTATTGATCTATGTGTTTGCTTTTATGCCAGTATCATGCTGTTTTGATTACTATAGTCTTGTAGTACAGTTTGATATCAGGTTGTGTGATACCTCCAGCTTCGTTCTTCTTTCTCAAGATTGCTTTGGTTTGGGGTCTTTTGTGGTTTCATGTAAATTTTAGGATTATTGGTTCTAGTTCTGTAAAAAATACCATTGGTATTTTAATAGAGATTGCACTGAATCTATAGATTGCTTTGGGTGGTATGGACATCTTCTCAATGTTAACTCTTCCCCTCCATGAGCATGGACTAGCCTTCCATGTATTTGTCTCTTCTTCAATTTCTTTCTTCAGTGTTTTATAGTTTTCCAAGTATAGGCCTTTTACCTCCTTGGTTAAATTTCTTTCTAGTTATTTAATTCTTTTAATTCTATTATAAATGGATTATTTTCTTAATTTCTCTTTCTGGTAGTTTGTTATTAGTATATAAAAACGCAACCAATTTCTTAATATTAATTTTGTACCCTGCTACTTTACTGAATTTTTTATAAGTTTCAAAAGTGTTTTGGTGGACTCTTGAGGTTTATCCCTATATAGTATTATATCATCTGCAAATAATGACAGTTTTACTTTTTCCTTGCCAATTGGATGCCTTTTATTTATTTTTCATATCTGATTGCTGTGGCTAGGACTTCCAATACTATGTTGAAAGTAGACATCTTTGTCTTGTTCCTGACCTTAAGGAAAATGTCTTTAGCTTTTTACTGTTGAGTATGATGACAGTTGTGTGTTTGTCATTATGGCCTTTATTATGTTGAGGTATATTCCCTCTAGTCCCACTTTGCTGATATTTTTTCATCATAAATTGATGTTAAATTTTGTCAAAGCTTTTTCTGCATCTAATGACATGATCATATGATTTTTATCTCTCATTTTGCTTATGTAGTTTATCACATCAATTGGTTTGCAGATATTGAACCACATCAAATCCCACAACTAAATCACATTTTGTGACGGTATATGCACTTTTTAATGTATTGCTGAATTTGGATTGCTAATATTTTGTTGAAGATTTTTACATCTATGTTCATCAGGGACATTGGCCTCTATACCTTTGTTATTTTGTGGTGTATGTTCAGATTTTCTGTTTCGTCTTGATTCAGTTTCAGAAGATTGTATGTTTCTAGAAGTTTAGCCATTTCTTTCACATTATCTAATTTGGGGCATACAATTATTTGTAGCATTTTGTTATAATGTTTTGTATTTGTGTAGTATCAGTAGTCATTTTTACTCTAGCATTTCTGATTTTATTTATTTGTGCCCTCTCTTTGCTTTTTACTTGTTGAGTCTGATTAAAGTTTATCAATTTTGTTTATCTTTTTAAAGTACCAGCTTTTGGTTTCATTGATCTTTTGTATCATTTTTTTTTAGACTCTGTTTTGTTATTTCCACTCGAATCTTTAGTATTTCCTTTCTTCTAATCATTTTGGGCTTGGTTTGTTCTTTTTTTCTTTATAGTTCCTTTAGGTTTAAAGTTACATTGTTTATTTGAGATCTTTCTTGTTTCTTGAAATAAGCCAGTATTGCTATGATTTTTCCCTCTTAGAACTATTTTGGCCATGCCCTTTAAATTTTGGGTAGTTGTGTATTCATTATCATTTGTCTCAAGGTACATTTTGATTTCTTTCTTGATCTTGTTGTTAACTGATTCATTGTTTAGTAGCACGTTATTTAGCCTCCATGTGCTTGGGTGTTGTTCAGTTTTCTTCTTGTAATTGATTTCTTGTTTCATACCATTGTGGTTGGAGAAGATGCTCGATATGAATTCAATCTTCTTAAATGTGTTGAGATTTGTTTTGTTGCCTAACTTGTGGTCTGTCCTGGAAAATGTTCCATGTCCACATGAGAAGAATGTATGTTCTGCTCCTTTGGGGGAAAATCATCTAAAAATTAGTCCATTTGATCTAACTTTCACTTAAGGCCACTGTTTCTTTGTTGATATTCTGACTGAATGATCTATCCATTAATGTCCAATGGAGTGTTAAACTCCCCTACTATGCATTACTATCAATCTCTCCCTTTGTCTCCATCAATATTTGCTTTGTATATTTAGATGTTTCTATGTTGTTTGCATAGATGTTTGCAAGAGTTATATCCTCATGTTGGAATGATCCTTTTATTATGTAATGCCCTTCTTTGTGCCTTGTTAAAATCTTTGTTTTAAAGTCTATATTGTCTGATATAAATATTGCTATTTCAGCTTTTTTTTTTCAATTTTCATTTGCATGAAATATCTTTTTCCATCACTTTACATGAGTCATGTTTTCTTATCCATTCAGCCACTTTGTGTCTTTTGACTGGAGCATTTAATCCATTTACATTTAAAGTAATTATTGATAGGTATGTAATCATTGCCCTTTTATTATTCATATGTTTCATCTTTTTCTTTTCTCTTCTTATATAATAAAAGTCAATTTAACATTTCTTGTAATCTTCGTTTGGTGCTGGTGAACTGTTACCTTTTTCTACCTTGTCTAGGAAGCTCTTTATCTCTCCTTTGATTCTAAATGGAGCCTTGCTGGGTAGAGTAATTTTGGTTGTAAGTCCCTGCTTTTCACCACTTTGAATGTGTTTTTCTGATCCCTTCTGGCCTTCATAGTTTCTGTTGAGAAATCAGCTGACAGTCTTATGAGAGCTGCCCTGGTAGGTAACTAACTGCTTTTCTCTTACTGCTTTTAAATCTCTCTCTTTGTCTTTGACCTTAAGCATTTTACTTATGATGTGTCTTATTGTGTGTCTTTATGGGTTTATCTTGATTTGGACTCTCTATGTTTCCTGGACTTGTATGTCTATTTCCTTTGCCTACTTGGGTTAGGAAAATTTTCAACATTATTTCTTCTCATAGATTTTTAGTCCCTTGCTTACTTTCTTCTCCTTTTGATACCCCTATAATGCAAATGTGGTATGCTTGTTGTTGTCCCAGAAGTCTCCTTAAACTATCCTTATTATTTTTTTAATTCTTTTCTCTTTACGGTGTTTTGATTCAATTGTTTCCACTACCTTGTCTTCCAAATCTCTTATTTAATAATTTGCTTCTAATCTACTGTTGATTCCCTCTAATGTATTCTGCATTTCAGTCATTGTATTCTTCATTTCTGACTGATTATTTTTTATGTTTTATTATATATCTCCATTTTTGTGTTTTTTATACCTTCGTTGAAGTTCTAACTGAGATCATTGAGCATCCTTATAATCAATGTTTTGAACTCTGCACCTGGTAGATTGCTTGTCTCCATTTTGTTTAGTTCTTTTTCTGGAGTTTTATTGTTCTTTAATTTGGGACATATTTCTTTGTCTACTCATTTTGGCTGCCTCCCTGCAAATGTTTCTCTGTATTACATAGAGCTTTATGTCTCCCAGTCTTGGTAGAGTGGCCTTATGTGGTAGGTATCCTATAGGGCCCTGTGGCACAGTCTCCTTGGTCATGTGAACCAGGTGTCCCTTTTCTGTGCCTTCTTGTTGTACTTAAGCCTTGATTGCTCTTGGCATGTCAATCAGAGGTGTTGACCCTCAGGATAATTTTGTTTGAGGACTGGCCGTAACTACAGTAGAGGAGTGTTATGTAGGGGCTGACCTTACAGAGCAGGATTTGGTTTAGTGGGGCCCTGGTGCCTGCTGAGTCTGCCCTTTGGTTGTGTCATTTGTGGAAGTGGTTAAGTGGTACTCCGGTGTAGTATGAAGCTTGCAACCTGGTGTGTTAATTCTGGGGCCTCTTGGGAGGGGTTCTGATGTAGGTCAAGGACAGCCACTGCCTGTACCTTGCCTGGGAACAGTTTGTATGAGCTACAAAGTGATCTGCAGATGGTTGCCACATGTGCTAAGCTTGGAGGTGCCTGGGAGAGGCTAAGCTGTGATCTGAGGCCAGCTGTCACTAGTGCAGAGCCTGGGGCCACTTATCAAGAGGTATGGGGTATGCTGAGACCAGGCACTGCTTAGATGGGGTTTGCGAACCTTTGAGAAATGTTAGGAAAGTCTACAGTATGAACCTAGGCTGGTTATTTTTGTGGAACTGCCACTGAAAGGTTTCCACCTGGTCTCGAGTTGGGTGATACAGGTCTTAGAGAATGACCAGGACAAACGGTGTTACCCAAGTTAATGGAACGTTCAGATTTGATATTTACCCCTGGCTGCCAGTTGAGTTGGTGGAGGTCTCAACGGAAAATTTTTGTTTTAATGCTTTCATTTGAATAAGTTAGAAACAACTACATTTAATTGAAAAAAGTATAAGAAGAAAATAAAATAAGAACTAAAATAATTAAGGAAGCAAACATAAAATAAAAAAGTTGGCAGCCAAATTTAGTTCTTTGAAAAGATTAATACAATTGACAAACCCCTTGTAAGACTCATGAAGAGAGAGAACACAAATTACCAATGTTAACACTGAAAAAGGTGGGGCTGGCCGAATGGCTCAGTTGGTTAAGAGGTCACTCAAGAGTGTGAGCTCTGAGCAACAGGATCACTAGTTCAATTCCAGGAAAAAAACAGTGAAAAAGGCAATATCATTGCAAATATTAATGACATTAAAAGGTAATAAAAGAGAGCATTTACACTAATAACTTTAACTACTCAATGAAAACAGAACCAAAATTGATAGGAGAAAGAATAAAATATAAATGTTTAAAAGCTTAGAGTCAATTACCTTTAGTATAATATTCAGGTTACTCTATTTATTATTAACTATTATTTTCTTACTCCATAGTCTTTTGCTAACCCTCAACCATTTTTTTCCTTTTCCATTTCTGTGTATTCATCATTGGTTTAGGCTTTTTGTACTTGCATTATTGCAAAGACTTCTTTATTTTTAATTAAAAATTTTTTCTGCATTATATCTATTCCTGACTTTAATATTTTCTGAATATTTATGGATTTATTAATATTTCTAAAGCACTGTTTTTATAATGGGCTAGTTATCGTCCCTCATCAATTTTTGAACTTCTAAGCCTTAAGTACGAGTATTTGCTTAAACCATTCTCTTTTTCTTCTTCTACACAGTTGTTCTCCATTTTTGGTCCTTGGGTCAGCAGCATCAGCATAATCTGGACGCTGATGCAGTTTCTCAAGCCCATGAATCACAAATTGAGATCTTTTCAATAAGATCTCCAGCAAATTCCAGGTGATCTTGGTATTTGCTATCATTTGAGAAACACTGTCCTATGTATAGGACAAATGTACCTTTTAAGCCTTCCCTAAATGAATTAGATAGGCATTGCTTCTTTTTTAATATTTATATGCATTTATTATTTGTCACATTATTTGCTACTGCTTTGACTTGCTAATCATCCTTTAATTTAGGTATCTTACCTTCCTAACTGGACTATATGCCTTGTAAGATAAGAAAATATTTACTCTAGCACTTTACACATAGAATGTTTTCAATGGATTAAATGAACCAGAGTACTCAGGTGTGTTTGTTTTTCATTGCTGCTATAGTAAATTGTCACACACTTAGTGTCTTTAAATGACACAAAGGTGTTATTTGTCAGTTTCTGTAGGTGAGAAGTGCTGGTGTACTTACTGGGTTCTCACTTGGGTCTCAAAGGCCAAAATCAGGGTTTTGACTGGGCCGCATTTCTTACTGGGAGCTCTAGGGAAGAATCTATTTCCAGGCTTATTCAGGTTATTGACTAAATTTAGCTCCTTGTGGTTGTAGGACTGATGTCCCATTTTCTTGTTAGCTGTCAGCTGGCACCAGTCTTCATTCCTAGGCACTGCCTATGTTACTCTTAATGGCTTTCACATGGACGCCTCTAACAATGGTGAGCTGGTTTCCTATTATGTTCTGAATCTCTATGACTTTTTTTGTAGCATCTTCCTGACCAGGGGTCATCAAACTGTGGCTCACGATTTTCATGTGGCTCTTTGGGTACATACATGTGGCACTGAAGTAAAATTGAAAATGAAAATAAAACTATCATAGTTTCATTTATAAAATTTTTAAAGGATATATTCACATAATGGTAATTTCATTTGTTTTATGGCTCTCGAATAATTTTTAAATTGCTGTGAGGGACAGGATTGGCTCTTCCATCTCAAAAGTTTGCCGACCCTGTTCTTGACTATAGTCAGAGAAAGTTCTCTGCTCATGAGATTAGATAGAGCCTACCTGGAAAATCTCATTTTAAGATCCATGATTTTAACTACATCTGCAAAGTCCCTTTTGCCATGCAAATGAGCACATTCACAGGTTCCAGGAATTAGAGCAGGGACACATCTCTGGGAGTGTGTGTGTGTGTGTGTGTGTGTGTGTGTGTGTGTGTGTGTGTGTGTGTGTGTGTGTGTGGTGGGGGGGATGAGAGGGAAAGGGGGCATTCTGCCTACCACATCAGACAATTGATTTAATGTCCATGTGAAAGTACTGTGATTCAACTGCAAATGATAAATTCTTTTTTTTTTTAGCTGAGCCATCCTGCCACCTGTTGGCAGCTCAGCTTGGGCCGTGAATCAAATCGGGGACCCTGTTGCTCAAAGCTCAAACTCTTGAGCGAGCTCTTAACCAGATAAATTCTTTATTGCATTGTATCACAGACAGTCAAAAACAAAGAACATTTCAGCACTATGAATTTTACTAGCAGCCAGAAACATTTATTCATATAAGCAGAAATGAATGATATAGGTAACAGAAGAAACAATTTCAAAAGCTTTTAATATTTTCAATAGTGAGAAAAGATTTAACATGTACTTTGGTAAGAGAAGCAGAGACTACATTGATGTATTTTAGTTGACACTGCCTAGTGTAACTTCAAACACTGTTGGCAGCTTCTGGATAATGATGGCTTCTCCTCTTGAGATCTCTCTGCCAGGGCCCTCCCCATTGGACATGTTGAACAATTATTACTTTCTATCTTAAGTCAGATCATCACAAACATACATGCCAAATTTGCTGAAAATCTGTCTAACTATTTTCAAGTGATGTTGTAACAGCTCGTAGATGGAAACTTTATTTTTATAGATTAGGGCATAAATGCTTTGTATGCCAATTATGATGCAACTGTCATGATTGAAAAGCTTTCATATCCTTAAAACAAACATAAGATATTATTATCATCAATAACAACAATTATATTTTATGATTTTCACTGTCAGCATTGTCATTTTATTTGTGTCTATAAATAAGGAGGGATAAAACATACTATCAAGTATCTGTTTAATAGGGCTTAATTATTTATTATGGGACTTTATAGTATATTTAATAAAATTAATGAGATTCTGACTGCTTGAGCCTGCCACTCTCTGTGGCTGGAAGCTCTTTTTGATAAGAAGTAAAGCAAGATTGCCAGTTTTCTTATGAGAATTACAAGGTTTGAGGATTAGTCAACTGAGAATTGGTGAGGTCCTCCTCTAATTAATGCCTTCCCGCCGATGTTTGCCCTAATCTCCCCTTTTATTACATTTATTACAATTCTTTAGTAGGATGTCTGTGTGGCAAGGAAGATCTATTAAATGAGGTTACTGTTCAGTTAGTGAAATAGCAATAAAGGTCCTAATTCTGTATTTGTTACTTTGTTAGTTCATTTTAATTTAAAGAGTCATCTTGAGGGAGGCACACACTGAAAATGAAAAGCACAACTGGACTGAAAGTGAGGAGATCCACATCCAGTCTTGTCTTTGCAATTTTGAGCAGGTCATTGAATCTTTTTGGCCCTCAGTTACCTCAACCAGAAAATATAAGGTTTGGATAAAAAGACCTATAAAATTACATTAGCCCCCAAATTAAACAATTTGCTGATTTAAAGGAAACATCATTCAGAAATTGATGAGCAGAAACATTTTCAGAATTTTATTTACTTCCTCCTTAGATTTTTGCCACTGGTTTCTTAACTGGTTTTCTTGCTACCATTATGTTAGTATAGTAACTATTCTGTAGTCCATTGCAAGATTTAGATTCATAAAATGCTACTTCATTCCTTGTGCAAAACCTTTCCAAATGAAGTCTGAATTTCAAGGCTTCCTGAATTTTTATTTGATATTCTCTTCCTTTTGTCTTATTCTCTACAAAATTCTTCCCAACCCCACCTTTCAGCCAGTTTGCTTGCTATAATTGAATACATTTGTATTTCATCCTCCATATCTTTACTTATCAACCCAAGAGCTATTTCCTTTACACAGTCTTCTATAATTACTCCAACTGGAAGCAACCTTTTCCCCTATGAAATTCTACAGGACTTAATATATTTACAACCCAATAATAAACATTTGGCACATACTTATTTAATGTGCATGTTTCCAGGCACTGTCTTTAGCACTGGGGGTAAAACAAAGAAGAAAAATAGACATTATCTCCTCTGTAATGAACCTCACAGTCTCATGGGTGAGGCAGTTATTAATCAGAATTATACAAATTGGGATAAATTGTATGAAAAAAAAGTTTTACTTAGCTTTCATTTGCCTTTTTGCTGTTTGAATCTCAGTCCTTATACTAAATTGTAAACTTAAAAATGTTTTTATGAATATTTGACATTTCTAAATAAATATTTATAGAATAAAGGAAATGATTGAATCTTTAGTTTAGAAGTTATAAGTTAAAAATGATCTCTAAGATTGTCCTAGACAAGAGAATAATAGGGCATTTTACTCTACTTCCTGCTGTTTTCAAAGTTGAATAGCAGTCAGATTGGATTAAGTACATTAATATAAACCATGTATTTACTTTTGAATCTAAGAGATTCATTTTGACCACCTTGTGTTTTAAATTTTGCAGTTTTAAAGTAATTGTTTTTATTGTCATATTTTGAGTAAGCTGTTCATCTTCATTTCATAAAGAGGTAATAATTTTTCTACTATATATTTATTGAATACCATCCATGTGTGTAGGACTGTGAAGTTAGTTATGGATGCTACAAAGCAGTATGAGTTAGTTCGATAATTATTTGTTGAATTCATACAGGAATCTCAGAGTAGTGGGCTTTGAGCATGAATCAGACACATTTTATACAATTTAGAGTTGCAATTTTGGGAGGGAGGCAAAAACAAATATTGATAATCCAAAATTTAGATCCATACATGGGTATTCTGTTTAGTGGATGTTCACTTGTATAAATTCCAACAACAATGTTCTTAAGAGATACCATATTTCCCCATGTATAAGACGCACCCTTTTTCAAAAACTTTGGGGTCTAAAAACTGGGTGCGTCTAATACAGTGGTTGTAGATTTCAAATGCCATAATGGAACTGAGGACGAGGCAATATATGAAGACAGTGATTTGTCATCAGACACAGATGAGGACAAGCTAATGGTTGGGAGTTTTGACAGTGATGAGGAGTTGTATGAATTTTATAATGAATAAAACTTGAGTTCAATAACTTCATGTAATACATTTTTTTTCAAATTTCAGGCCCCAAAATTAAGGTGCATCTTATACATGGAAGCATCTTATACATGGGGAAATACAGTAGATTTAAGGGCCACACAATGTAAAGGTAATGAAAATTCTAAGGAATGCTGTGGCCAGATAAATTTGAATCACCCTACTATGTCAAGTCCTGGTTTCTAAGATAGCTACTTAACTTTTTTTTTTTTGTAGAAGTAATGAAAATACTTTAGTGAAATACTTTGAGCTACTATAAATATTTTCAAGTTAATTTTTTAGGTACAATTCATTCTAACTGCAGCCCTAAAAGCCTGGCCTTATAGATTGACAATTGGTTTCCTATCACTAGAGAGGAAATTTCTCAGTGGTTAAGCTCTCAACACTAGATCCAGTAGGTCTTTGCTAGTATCAAAATCAAGGCTTCACGGCTTCCTAATGGTATGATGCTAAAAGAATAACCACGTCTCTCTAAATCTCCATGTTCTTATCTATGATGTGGAGGTAATAACAGATCTACCTCATAGTAAGTGCTAAGGAAATGTAGCTATTCTTTATGTTCTTTTCAATCAAAATGTAATTTGAAAATGAAAGACCTTTATTATATTTGTAAAATACTTTCAATTTGATGCTGAAATAAGGGCACCTTGATTTGGTAAAGCAGAGATAGCTAAAATAGAGCTAAGACCAGGGGATAGTATTTGGCTCAAAGAAATGAAAGAACAAACAAACAAACAAAAAACTAAAGGCACTTGTATGAGAATACCCATACACGGTCAAGTTAAACCCAAATTTTACTGATCAAAGGAGCATGAGTTTTTGAAGAAGATGGAGGTTCCTTTAGTGATAGTTGTTTGTTTGTTTAATTTTGTTTACAGAATCATCATGTGATGCTTCTGGAAATAGCATGATAGGTCTATATAGCATATTTTTTAGGAAAAAAGGCATAAAGTCTCCACAGTTCTAGAACTGTGAAAGCAAAAAGAAGCTTTTAAATTTAGCATTAAAGAAAAATAGATCTAGAAAGCCCGTTGGGTGAGAGAAGAAGAAAAAAAAGAGAGATAGATGGAAGAAAAATAAGACAAGTAATCATTAATCCAATAAATTTTGTTTTTATTTTCTCTTTTCAATGTGCATTTAGGGAAATATCTCACAACCAAGTGGGAATAATATCCACTTTCCACCATGAATACTTTCTGGAATATTGAAATTATAATAAATTTTGCTCCCAATAGGTTCAGAAATCTAAAAATTAAACTTATATAAGTCTTCTTATTGAGGTGAAGCTATACAAATTATAGAAATAAAATTAATTTTGAATAAATACTACTTGGGTAAAGCTAAGTTTATTCTATTTAGTTTTTTTTTGTCTTCTTCTGCCTAATGAAGGACATAACATAGGGGTATTAAAGTGAATTTATAAAGAAAATGGAAATATATAGTTTATCATTAGTTTTAAAATCTCAGCTATTTTAACTAATTACCTGAAAATACAACCCATAATGTTTAAAATGTCATGTTACACCCCCAGGTTTTATTGTGTTCTTCACCTAAGCTTGTGATGATAAATGACTGTGAGCAAATTCAGATGGAAACAGATACCAAAGGGAAGGAGGGAGGGAGGGAGGGAAGGAGAGAGAGAGAGAGAGAGAGAGATTGGAAATAGGAAAGAGAAGGAGAGAGAGGGAGAATAAAGAAAAAATGAGATTAAAAACCCTTATAATCCAATCAGGAGGCAATATTATATCTACTGTACTATATCTGCCATCTTGAGAAAACTAGAGGGACCTCTGTTTCCTGATAGTCAAAACAAGATGCCTTAGAACCAGTTTCTTATTTTGGTGTAGATTATTTCCTTTTAAAGTGTAAATTTAGGTAAATTTCAAGGTGACCTAGAACAATATAAGAAATTGTTTTTAGTATCATACTTTGAAATACTTGCAAAATTTTATTTATATGGGATCATCAGATGCATGTTAGTATTCAGTTAAATAATATAAAATTTTCATTGATAGAACCTATAATAATGGCTAGCTTTGCAATTATTCACGTGCTGGAAACAAGTGCAGCAATATTGATTTGTCCTGATCATTTTTGTTCAAACTTAAACTAAGTGTAGGCAATATCCTTTGATGGAATAATGTGGTTTGATTTAGCAAAATTAATAATAATTTAAAGGATAGGATAGGAAAAGGCTTTGTTTTTCATGTGTGATTACTTTTTCTTTTATTGTAGACGGTTGAGAATGAGAAAGTGGATTTCCGTGCAAAGTTTCTAGGTTTCTAGATTAGGAGACTATAGAATAACTTTTGTGAAAATAGTCAGGTAGCAACTTATTTTGTAATTGTATTCCCTAGCTTCCTATTTCTGGGATGGCCAAATTTATGAATAATACATTATTTAATACCTATAACACATTTTGAAAACCTAAATCACATTGTTGCAACTAGGCAACTGTTGAAAAGTAAGTACTAGATTTATTAGCAGCCATTTTACAAAGATTTCAGTTAATAACGTTGGTGTGCCCACTGTAATTTATTTGATTAATAATATTTGATTTGAACCCAAATGATGACTTCTCACATGTATGACAGAACTAATGAACTGGGAAAGAAGAACCGTTCAGTTCAGATGGTCACCAATAACCACTGCTTAGTTAATCCTTTAAATAAACTGGAGCTCACAATGTGTCCCTTTGAAGTCATAAATAATGTATATTTTTCTTTTGACTTTTAATAAGCCAGTAGGGTTCATCTCACAGTCTCCAAACACATATATTTTATTATGGGCCTCTGCAGTTTACTTTAATTAGTGTGTCTGAGTGCTTTGGGAGACTTAGCCCTACTGAAAACAAACAGAGTCTTACCATCTATAAAACATTAGCTCCCTTTGGTTTATCCTGACACAGCGGGGGAGGCTCAGGGAGAAACACATGGTGTAAGTAAACACTCATAATTGCATTAGCATTCTCTGGTGGATTGGTAATTCAAGCTCTGTTCCATGATATTGTAAGAGCAGTTAGAACAGGTTTACCAATCTTGTGGTCTGCTGGGGATTTCATCAAATTCCATGTGAAAAGAACTTTAAGTGACAAATCTCCTGGAAACAATGAAAGAAGGAGGCACGCTCGCTGTAAGGCATGCTGGAGGAAGCTTAGTGTAGGCAGTACAGCTTTGTTTTATTTCTGATGTAGCTGCGATATTTTAAAATTTTAGTTGCCATTTCTTTTCCCAAGTTATTTACTATCAAAGTCAGTTTCAATCTGTGCCTTGGATATGCCCACTCTACTGACTATGATTAAAATGTTCAGGTTCAAGTATCTCTTTTAATATAGCTATACTCAAACATACATGCCAATCATAATGTATTTTCTTAAAATAATTACTTTGTAGTTAAAATTTCAGGTTTTCTAGAGATATTTTGTATGTGTAAGCCTAGGGTACATTATCACTCTCATGCTTTTGAATTTAATATTCTAGAAATTGCTTTGAATAATACATAACCAATATACATGAGAGGGCAACAGGAATGTAAAAATATTCCTTAGTTGGATGGATTTGATGACCTGGGTAAAAAATTGAAGATGTATCAATAAGCATAAATGGTTTAGCTATATGAATGACTTGACCATTTGAAAATTGTTCAATTTACCTGTTTTTGTATAACTTTCCATGTTTTATGTTTGGTACTGTTTTGTATTTACTTCACTTTTGTTTTTATTTTGGCTAATTTGGGTCATGTTGGTCAGACTAGGCAAACTAGTTTGGCTTAGGCATCTCTTAGCCACTTTAGAGAAAAAGAAGTCACATCAAAATTTTGATTGAAGTCACTGATTATTTAGTGCCATGTATATGCAGTCTACACATGTGCTGTCTACTAAAAATAGAATGCCAAAAATATAATTTTATAATTTCTAGTGGCTACATAAAAAGTAAAAAGAAACAGGTGAAATAAATTCTACTAATATATATTACTTAACCCAATATATGCAAAATATGACAATTTCAACATGTAATCAATATAAAAAGTTATTAAGGATATATTTTATATTTTTTGTCCTAACTCTCTGAAATCCAGTGTATATTTCGCACTTATAGCACAACTCATTTTGGACTAGCTATATTTGAAATGCTCATGTGGCCAGAGACTACCCAATCAGACAGGACAGGTTATACCTTTTCATACAGAAAAAGAAAATGGATGGTTGAAAAAGGAAACTATGTTAAAAAATTTTTTTTAAATCCACACAAAATTCCGTATTGCTTGCTATATCTATTGCCTTAAGTATTACTCTTTCTGTGAATGAAATCCCTGGTCTGATCTGAAAATTGTATTTTCTTATTTGATTCTACCTTTTTTCCCAGATTCTGATGTTATTTTATTGTTTGCTATTGTTATTTTATATTTTGAGAACTATTTGTATAATATCTGTACTTAAGAATGTAATTTTTCAGATTGATGTCTATGATGACATTATGATATTGGTTTGAAACTTATTTACTTAACAAGTAGTAAAAAGAATTACATGGAAATGATTATCTTTCAAGTGTAGAAGAGAGACTAATTAATCACATTTTTTAGATCGTATCACTTTTTTTTTTCTTAGATTGTTTTCATTGGTAAAGTCCTCAGTTTTGGGGCAAGCATTACCTGCTAATTGAAACATTGTGAGAGAGAAAATGTTGGAGCTTTAAAATTTGTTAGCCGATTACTACAAATTATTTTTTCTCCTTAATTCTCATGTTCTAGAAGTTAATTTACTTCCTATATAGACTATATATTAAAAGTTTGTTCTACATACTACAGGCTCTATTGTTTTCATATAATTCTTATTGCTTTAGAAAAATTTCTTTAAAACATCATTTTATATTTAGGGGAAAAAGTGTAAGATTGAGTTTTACTGATAGTCAATAAGTAGGCAAGTGAAAAGAAAACTTGTTTCTGATCTATAACTTGAGGTATATAAAAAGATATTTCCATCTGGCTCTATCTGTTTAATCCTACACCTATTCATATTATATATGAGATCAGCTTACAGAGCACAAATATTTTCATGCATTTATATTGATAATATAAAAAATGCAATATTTATGTCTTCAGATGATTAGTTTTAAAATGAAAATGATTGAAAATACACGTTAAAAATGTTTAAAAATTATATGATAGTTCTAATTGTTATATTATTTAATTTGCTGGGCCAATGTTTATCAGAATAGATCTTTTCATTTATCAGGCTTCATTGGTCACATTTCCTTCTGGCTATAATTAATTAGTGCCATGTTTTTAAAAAGCTAGGTGTTTTTAATTCTTTTCATTTATTTATGTAATGTAAATTCAAATGTATATTTAAAAATTTCATACATAACTGAACCCTATATAATATGTAAATACATTTTACATATTATATAGACTCTGAACATGTAAATAAAATTAAAATGTGTCATTTATAAAGTGAAAGTATAGATTGTATTTAACTTGCATCACAGATAAGCTTACACTATATGTATATTTTTCATGTTAGTGATGTGTTTTGAAGATTTTTTACATAAAACCTGACATGAGATTCATTATTTTGATATTTTATTATTATAAATATTTAATTAGAAAATTCTCTAATTTTATAATGGTTCCTGGAAATTTCTTTTGAATTTCCATAGTCAAAAGTGTATTCATGTATAATTTTATTACATAGGATTCATTTTCTGAGAATCAAAAGGTTGATAACATAACTAATTTAATAAAATAAGGTAATTTCTTAAACATCTCAACTATTAGGATAGGGCATAATTATAGGATGATTTAAATTGCTATTTTCCCATATGAAACTGACATTTCTGACATTGTAAGGCATATTAAAAGACATATATGTAAAAAACATAACATTTATAAAAAGTCATTACACACCTTAGTTTTGAAAGGATATATTTTCAATGAAGATTTAATTTGGAGAACAATCTACTTTATCATTTTCTACAATTTATGCAAGCTCTTTGTTAATGTATTATGATCATCAAAAATCTCATGAAAGAAATCCATCTGTTAAAAATTTCAAGGTTTAATTTGATAACTAAATTAACAATGCTAAATAATTCTTTGAATTATCTCTGTAAACTTCTTCCCAGGGTTCTTCTTTAGGAGTAGAAACTTAGGTTGGCTTTGAAATTGCTCAGCGTTTGCCTGTGCCAAAGCTGAGCTGCCCAATATGCACACCCACCGGCTTAAGCAAGGTGCCTGACTGACTAGAATGGTTGATGGGGAATCAAAACTATGCTTTAATCCAGTGTTCATTTTCATATCACAAAAGGTGCTACAGAATGATTGCCATTTGCAAAAGAAAAAGACAAGCACAATTAAAGCCAGGTTTCTAATCCCTTTTGCCTTGGTTTAGAACCAGAGCCAAAAGAAATAGTGTTTTAACAGGTACATATGCCCTCAGGGGGAAGCACACCCCGACCACCTAGCTGGTGAGATGAAAAGATACCAGAATTCAGTGATATCAGTGGCCAGCAAATTGTTAACCCAACTTCTGTGGCTGACAAGAGACCATAGAACCAGTGGGTGGCCAACAAAACCTGGTTTGTGACAGTGGTCAGACAAGCATTGTGGCCAAATACTATCTTTTCAGTCTGTAGCTTCTGTCTTAGCAGCCAAGACATACAGTATCATCCGTATGTGAGAAAATCTTAGAGTGAGCGCCTGACATTTGTGTGGAGAGCTATTTTCAAATGATTGAAGGGCAGTCTGAGCTGCTAACCACTAATTATTCTAATTGATACCAAATTGAAAGGGATGACTCAGCTGTTGCAGAAACACTGCTTAATGGTAGTGTTGTGTCTCAGCTGCTTGAATGAGAAATGATTATTAATTGTACCCTGTGGAAAGAAAACTACTGCAATATATTAATATTGGAGAAGTAGAGGATTAAACTTCTTATTACGCTGACTATAAGGTTGCCCCACCTTGTGGCACTCTTGTCATCAGGAATAGCTGACACAGTGGGGAAAGTGACTTAAACTCTACTTTTGCTCCACTGGGGATCTTACAGACAGGTTGAAGTGCAAGCCACGCAGTTTTCTGAGAGCACTGATACTACTAAAATTGAAGACAAAAATAAAAACAAAACTCAATAGTGGTACTGAATAAGTGTTTGCTATTGAAGACCACAGGTGTTTGTGGTTAGTGTTTTTTGAACACAGCAAAATAGTATTTTTAATTAATAGAATTATGTGTTCTATTCTAAGTATGAATTTTCAATTGCTGGGTGTGATAGTTGGTCAGTAAGTGTCTACTGAAGGAAGGAAGTAAGCTTGAAGATATTACAAGTTATAGACTCGTGTATGACCAAACACTTGAAAAGCAAATTGACTTCAGTTGTATTTGTCTTCTTATACTGAGAAAATAATTTCTGGAACAAACAGGAAGAAAAATATTTGAAATGAAACTCCTATTATCTAGGGGGGCTATAGTTTTCTCTTTCTATAAATTAAGATTCCATTGCTTCTTTTTTTTTTAATTGAAATTTTCTCTTATTATTTTTTTAATTTTTTAATTACAGTTGACATTTAACATTATATTAGTTTCAGGTTTACCACACCTGATTAGAATTTATATAATTTATGCAGTGTCCCCCCCCCAGATTGCCCTAGTACCCACCCAACTGTACATAGTTGTTGCAACATTATTGATTATATCCTCTATGCTTTACTTTACATCCCCATGAATATTTTGTAACTGCCAATATGTACTTTTTATAATCCCTTCCCCTTTTTCACCAAACCCCCCAAAACCCTTCCCATCTGGCAACCATCAGATTGTTCTATGTGTCTATGAGTCTGTTTCTGTTTCGTTTGTTCATTTATTTTATTTTTTAGATTGCACATATAAGTGAAATCATACATAGAACTTCCATTGCTTTTTAATAAAGGTGATATGGTTGCTGTGTTCACAGTTGTAGGATTGGAAGGACCTCTACAGGCTATTTGGGGTTTTGGCAAACTTAAAATAGTGGAGGAGCTGCTGCCTTCTCTAACATGAAACTTTTAATTCAGAAGGAGTTACTGAATGAAAATAAGGCGCAGCGATAAAAAACAGATTGAATCAAGACTTAAATTTTACTTGGGAAAATTCATCAGGAAAGGCAACATTTGATCCTACTATAACAACAACTGAAATTACAAAGTTCATAAAAATTTGATCTGGCATTTGAGAAATGTATTTTCATTATATTTTTTGGTCCCTAAGAAGACATCGAGTTGAATGAAATTATATCAAATGTAGTCTTTTCCCAAGATGACAAGGAGGTGTGTTCTAAGTGAGCATTTTTCAACTATATTGAACTTCAGAATGCATTTAGATTCCAGAATAGTGATAGTAATGTGATTATAGTAGCAGTGAGGAGACAAAGGCAGAGAAAGTATTGGGAGAGTAGAAAGTTTACAAAAAGATGTATTAGTTGAGTGTAACTCTGAGCCAGGTGGTTTCATTTATTACTACTTTCCAGATGCTCACCTGGCCTCCTGGAGCACAGGCAAGTTCTCTCATGGGTTCAGGGGAAGAGGTTTAAGATTACAAGATTATCGGCACATTAGACTCAGTTTTCCAGAGAAGAGAGAAACATGGTGGGAAGGGGGTGAAGAAGGGTAATGACTGCGGTGCTTTGCGGTAACTGTGAGCATGGCCATTTGGAGTGAAAAGCTGGGATGTCAGTGAGTTTCAGAGTTTTATTTTCAAGACTGCTATGAAGTGGTGTGGTGTTTTGGAGATGGCTCTTTGAGGCTCTCAGGAGCTGGTTGTGCACATCTTTTCCCAACTCTAAAGTCAGTGATCTCTTTTGGTAATTTGAAATTGGCCCTGGTGGGAATATGTACTTCATGGAAAATGGCTACAAATCAGGGCTGGGCTTCTCCCCACCTCAGAGGGCTGGTTGCTAACCATTTACAAACATACCACTGGCTATAAAATATTTAGGATCTCAGTGGATCATTCAACTGCATACAACCAAATGACGAGAAGTTTCAGCAATTAGCCCTTAGCTACTGATATATTATAAATCCAGTCTAAATCACTCAAAGACATTGGGAAATCCAGCTATTGCAGTCGCCACATCAATTATACATAGACAAGTAATATGGCAATTGTTAATTGTTATCACACTCAGGCTTTAGGTATAAATAAAAACAAAACCACAAATAGTTTAGAACTTTTAACATTAGACAAAATACTTTATTGTTCATAACAGCATCAATATTCGAGGAATTTGTTTCAAATTAAAGCATTGCTAGGATCTAAAGGAGAAACATTTTAAGTCAAGAAGCAAAAGAAAAAATAAGCAAAAGTTATGCTGGAATTGATAATACCCTTTTTGATAAGATGAAAATAGGGGTCTTTCTGCATGGTTTCTGAAAATTTTACCATATAAGCCTATCTGAGTCCTTAATGGGCAGAGATATTAATATACTTTATCTTTCTTGATTTTTTTTTAGGTTTTCTGATTCTTGCTATGATAGTTTTTATGTGGCAAAGTATTCTAATTTCATTTCCACAACAATTGCCTCGAAGAATGTAGAGCTATGTAATTGACATATAGTGATTATATACCTTGCATACCTTCTGTATATCTGGGATTGGAGCTAACAAAAATTCCATTATTTGGGACCAAAATATTTAGTCTCCCTGGTGTTGTGTTGAGTAAGTTTAAAAATACTTGAAAGTTAGGATGTATATTATTTAATTACATATACAGCAAAAATTGGATTACAAATAACTTGGTTTTCGAGTGTTCTGCAAGACGAGAAAACATTTCTAATACATTTTAACTTGGTAAACAAGCGATGTCTTGCAATACCAGTAGTTTGTTTCCAGAACGAATTATGCTCGCAAACCAAGGTATTACTGTACTATATAATTACATATGTATTGTATAAGCACACAAAATGGAAAAGATATATGATATTTCGTATATTTACATCCGAAGAATGGAGTAGGGGAAGGGTGGGACCATTATTTTTTAATGTATACATTTGTGTTGTCTGAATTTGTTACAATAAATATATATTGATTAAATACCTTTAGTTTCATTTTTTGCAATGCTCCCATCACTCACCACCCCCAAATGCAGAAATAAAGGCAATGAAAGGAATAAAAATAAGAAGAGAGTGCAGCGTATAAATGATTTTGAGTTTTTTGCTTTTATCTGTCACAGGAAATATACATAAGGTTTTTCATGCTTTCTAAAATCTAAATCATTATGTATTTTTTGTTGCTGTTTCTATTTTTATACCAGTAAAAGTAACCATAGTATCTATTTCCCAAATGAGATTTTGGCAAAGGTATTTGTTCTGCTCTGCTAATGTTTTGATATTTATATGAAAATTTATTAGTCCATTTTTGAACTGAAATTCATCACCCTGTCAAGTGTTTCTTGCCTTGAAATCTTAATGGTGTTGGCCAATATGCCTAACTGTGATAGTTTACGCAGTCACACACATGTCTGTCATCCAGTTTGTAAAGCAAAGAAAAATAACAGCTGAAATGGCTTTATTTATTCTAATTCTGGTGGATTACTATAGTTTTCATGTTAACACAACTTGAATTGAAGAGGTAATATTTTTTCATCATTATTAAAAAATTTGAGTAATTCAAATGATGAAAAAAAAAAAGAAAAAAAAAAGAACAGTGGGGACACAACCAATAAAGAATGGCTCCAAACCTTACTCTACTCTACGTACCTTTTAATAAGATGAAAGTAGCATTTTCAAGTCTCAGGCAAAGCCAGTTCGAGGTGTGCCGTTACCACTTCACCTCAGCTTTTTTCAGTCAAGAGCTATTTCAGATGTCTTTGCAGTATGTTCGGCAATACACTTAGAAGATTACTATTTAAGCTACTAATAATCAGGCTTCAAGCAATTGTCTGTCTGTCCATCCGCTACCTATTCTTTTTCGTTTTTCAAAAACCACAAAATGAGCAGCATGAAACACAACAATAACAACAAAAGGAAGAAACCATAATCCTGCTCAGTCTCCCCTTCCCCACCCCCCACCCCCAGCTTTCAGACAGCTGTGATATTACTAGAAGGCTAATGCACTCTGGACTCTATTTCAACACTTGCTTTTAAGCTTTTGGGGGGGATGTGGTAGGATGGTTTAGGAGACAGGAGGTAATGTGGAATAGAATAATTTTGGAATTTCCATGACCTCTTCTGTGTTTTAATCTGTCCCTTTCAGTATTATAATTTACATCAGGGGAGACAAATCTCTTTATTTAGAGTTTTGAAGTTTGTTTTTTGGTGGATTAACTTGATGGAACATTGTTTTCACGAGTCCAGCTAAGGACAAAACTAATTTGAGTTGTTGTAAGGGCAGAGGCAATTTACAAAATAATAAACATGTTGTTCGCTCTAACTTCCTCATCACCAAAGTCCATATTTTATTTTATTTATCTTATATTTCTGAGGACTCAGACATACACCTGCCCGCCCCCCCCACACACACACATGAGGTCTGACAAGTTCGCGAACTTGTTGCAACGATGTTTCTAACCTTTTTTGATATCAGATCATATCAGAGGGATTATTCACTATGAATTTGTACCAATTGGACAAACAGTTAACCAAGTTTACTATTTGGAAGTGCTGAAAAGGCTGCATGAAAAAGTTAGATGGCCTGAACTTTTCTCCAACAATTATGGCCCTTGCATCATGACAATGCACCAGCTCACACAGCACTGTCTCTGAGAATGGGAGCATCTTTCTGGGCCATCTGGGTCAGGCTGCTTCACCGTGGACCTATTCTTTGTCAAGAAGCTGGGGATTAGATAGGTCCAGGTTTTGTAGGGCTGGAAGTTTATACAATCTGGAGGAGTATCTTTTAACAAAAGAATACAAAATTAGGTACAAGGGAAACATTTATTTAAAATGAGCAAAACTCTAGCAAATTTCAAAATTTCATCATAAGATCCATCAAACCTAGGCCTTTCTAGGTTCCTCCTCTTTCTGTTAAACCCTTGCATCCTCCACAGATTTTGATGCTCTTCAAGTCACTCCTTGTAGATCGACACCTAATCCATACACTTTGGATTGGTCATTCTGAAATACTGTTTAATCTATAAATATCTCAGGTTGATACATTCCATTCACTACATTACTAGCCAATTATAAAAGGAAAATCATATATTAATATCATAAAGATTTAGTGGTCTTTTAAAAACTTCATCCCTATAATTTTTATTACTAAACAGTTTTACTCAAATACCTCTTTACACATATTAATCTTTGTAAATTTATTTAAAAGAATTTTAATTTATCATTTCCTTATAATGTTTGAAGGATGGGCATTTTTTTAAATTAGTATCTTGTTAATGTAAGTTACTATTATGCAGTTCATGAATTGCTACTTTTCTTAAAAGTATAATGCACATTGCAATTACAGTAAATGTAAATTTGCTTTGATATTTCAGAAGACATTTTGGGTTCTCTTGTATTACAGAATACTCATAATGAACACCAAATACTACTGTTCTTCAGATATAGAAGGAAAAGGCAATAGGGCTGACAGGGACCAAGACTGAGTTTATGATCCAATCTGGATTTAAAAAAAAAAACACTCATGTTAGCTTGTTTATTTTTCACTTATTTTTTTATCTGTCAGAGAGAGAACAGAATAATTGTATTTTTATATATCCGTTTGGGTTTTGGAAAAATTTGAATGACATCATCATTTGATAATTAATCTTGGTATCTCAGGTACTGGAGGAAGACATTAAAAAACCCATGTACATGGAGAATATGACTATCCTTATCTCTTAATTCCCATCTATCATACTGGCCATTCCTTCTCTGCATCGTGGAGCATTTCAGCTCACTGCCCAACCTCTAAACACTGAGCGCCTTTGACATCCTTCCTTTTCTGTATGCACAAACTCCCTAGGGAATCTCTTAGAACGGCCAATTTTGCTGACAAAGCCCAACCTTGTATCTTTATCTATGCCCTCTACTCTGAAGTGCAAACTCGATATTCAGCAGCTTAGTCTACAAATCAATGTCAAAGTTCCTGAAGTATTTCAAATGTAAACAAAATTCTTAAATTCTCACCTTTATTCCCCCATGCCTAATTCTCTATCAGTTTTTACTGTTTCTGTAAACGACAACTCCATCTTTTCAATAACTCAGACCCCAAACCATTTTCTAGCCCTCTTTTTCTTTTATAGCCCCAATTCGGTCTCCACATTTCCTGTTCTGTTACTTTTTACCATGCCACCATGATCACACTAGTCCACGTGACTGACACCTTGTGCTGAGATTATTATTGCAAACCTTTCCTTTTGAAATGTAAATCAGGTCATGCCACTCTGTTCAAAACCTTCCGGTGGCCCTACCACTTCTCTCCTATATCTCACTATATCTGTATATCTATATCTACATTTATGTCTCTATTTTTTTTAAAGATTTTTATTGGGGAATTGGGGAAGAGGAACAGTGTTGGGGAATTGGGGAAGGGGAATAGCCAAGTTGTTGTCCTTCAATTTTAGTTGTGGAGAGCGCAGCAAGCTCATCTCCAAGTCCAGTAGCCATCCGGCTGCCCCTCGGCAGCATGTGGCCACTCAGCTCAAGGTGCTGTGCTCAATCTTAGTTGCGGATTGGCGTAGCCCACCATCTCATGTGGGAGTCGAACCAGCAACCTTGTTAGGAGCATGTGCTCTTACCAATTGAGCCCTCCTGCCACCTGTTGGCAGCTCAGTGGCAGCTCAGCTTGGGCGCAGCTCACTAGCCCATGTGGGAATCGAACCAGCGACCCTGTTGCTCAGAGCTCACACTTTAACCAACTGAGCCACTCGGCTGGCCTCCTACATCTATGTCTCTTATTGGCCCCAGGAATGCAGACCCCTTCAGAGTGTCTTACTTCCCTATGGAGTTGTGTACTTACGATTTCCTCTGTTGGGAACTGCCCTTTCCTGGATTATAACATGGTGTGCTTCCTCTCTTCCATCCTGCCTCTGTTCAAATGTCACTTTATCAAGGAAGCCTTCCTAAATCACCTTAAGTAAAACAGTGCTCTCCCCTCCTCCTCCTTCTGGAACTTTCTATCTCATTTCCCTCCTATAGTGTTCTCCATATCACTCATCAGCATCTAACATACAATATGTTTTAACTATTTATCTGTTTAATATTTGGATTCCCTAAGTACAATACAAGCAGTATAAAGACACAGACTTTATCTGTTTCTTTAGTTAATAAACTCAGTCTCAAACAGTATAGTTATAGAGTTGACACTCAGTAACATTTGTTGAATAAAGATGTCTCACTGAATGAATGAATAATAAGTGGCTTTAAATTGTGTATTCATACTGGCATTTATATGAGTTTTATATATTTGACTCATACAGGATCCTGAGTACAGTGCTGGGAGTGGAGTTGATGGAATTGTGATACATATGTATGATATCGGGGGAGGGGGCTGTTGATTGGGGAAGGGGGGTGGTCACCTTGTGAGGGGTGAAAAGGATAATTATTGCATTGTTTTGTACACCTAAAACTAATAAAATTAAAAATAATTTAAATGCAATTTAATATCAGACATAGAAATGCTACAAACTTATAAAAACCATATCATGAAGGCTTCAATATTTAAATTACAATTATTTTATTACCATTATTTAAAGAGTTTTTAAAAAAATAACTATACATTTTCTCCTTGCAAGGTTAGTAAAAATAAAATTGTAATTTTCCACTTACTTACAATGAATCGTGATTGGATATTTTTGTTAATTGAATATCTTGTTAATGTAAGAATTTCAATCAATTCACAAATTACTACTTTTCTTAAAAGTATAAGGCACATCTTAATTATATCAAATATAAATTTACTTTGATAATTTAGAGACAACTTGTGCTCTCTTATTCCTCACTGTATCCATCATGAACACCTGATGTTATTACACTTCACATATAATAACAGATTGTTGAAATAATAACATAAGTAAGTAATAATAAGAAGTAAAATTTTAATTTAAACTTTTTTCGTATCATAGTTTCTGGTAGAAAAAGTCCTTTTCCTTGGTCACTTTAGTAACCTGAACCCTAGCCCTGAGCCTCAAACTGCTGTGTAAGTTTCAATACCTCATTCTTTGAATGATGCTGAGGCTAGGATTACAGATGCAATCCTTGTAATTTTTTTGTTTTCTGGTGTTTTTTTTACAAAGTTTGAAAGTTGGCTATAGCAATGTATAATACAAGACAGTGGTTATGTTAAATTTTAATAAGAAACATCAATATTTCAAAAAATTTACATAAACTTTTGAATGTTTTTTCTAAGTATGTAGTGCTATGCTTCTGATGTTATTAAAGTTTAAAACTATGCAAAGCGCTTTGGAGCAAACTGTGTACCTAAGTTTTTATCTATGCATGATATTCAAATTGGATTAATTAACAAAATTCCTTAGAGAATTTATAAAAACACAAATTTCTGGGCTTCCTAAGCTCTTGTCTGTCAGCCTGGAT
>NW_017731376.1:4711784-4720667 GCF_001890085.2 Hipposideros armiger | reverse complement strand
ATATATATATATATATATATATATATATATATATATGTATATATACCTATCTCCAGGTGACTTTGATGATAAATTGGATGTTGTCACACTTGACCTAGAGTAGCATTTCTTGAAGTGAAAATGAAAGAACATTAGTCTCCCAAAATTCTCGGTAATGAATGGTGTCCATAGATAAAGGAGATCAGAAAATGCTGGGTCCTATACATCTGGAATATTCACAGTTCACATTGACGTAGTATAGGCTTCAACAAGTCCTGTAGTTTATGAAACATGAAACTGTGTTTAATTCACCGTTTATCAAACAATTTGATCATGGAATCCCATTTCTCCCCACAACAGCTGTTAATACCCTTTGAAATGTAGGCGCTGGCATTCTACTTTCAAACTTGCTGTCTTTGTTGGACAAATGAAATTCATCAGATTTTTCTTAAATAAAAGGGGTAGATTATTCTTTATAGAAAACAGAAGTTTTAAAATATTTCAATTTCTCCTCCAAGCACAAATTCATCTATAAACTCTTTAAGGTAAAAGTTCAATTATTATTTTTTTTTCTTAAAGATTTCCAGAGATTGTTTTTACAGTGCAATATAAAGATGATGCATTATAGAAATGTACACTTGAAACCTACAAAGTTTTTCTAACCAATGTCACCCCAATAAATTTAATAAAAATTTTTTTTCAAAAAAAAAAGACAAGAGTAGGTCTTCATAGTTCAAAATACATTTCTAGAGAATTGGCATGTGATTAAGACACTGGTATCATTTTCTAGGATTAACATACAAGACCTATTTTTTTTACTATGTGTTCTAGGCTAACATCACCCGTGGTAAGTTTGCTTGCTAACAGTGGCCTACTGGGCCTTATTTTAAAAGTGGCTTAAATTGGCTATTACAATAGCTTCTATTCCTGCCTGTTGGTCATCACAATTATGCCAAGATGAATCTCAGGAGTAATATGATCTAAACCTTTTCTATTCTTTATCTTCATACTTCAAAGCAAACTTCTTTCTGAAATATCTGAAAGAGATATGTCTAGTTTATTCATGCACTAGAAGCCTATTACTTTCACACACACACACACACACACACACACACACACACACACACACACGCTATGGAGACAAAAACAAGGCATTTGGTACAAGGCATATTTCAGTACTTTCCTAAAATAGCACTTTCTCTTTCTCTTTCAATTTCAATCTCTTTTCTTTTTTCTTTTTCTTACCATAATTGGTCTATAAGGACCCTCTCTTGTTATATTTATTTATGTATTTATTTACTAATTTTCACTTACCATTTACATACCTATTCCTTATGGGAAATAGTTTTAATTTATTTAACATCCATCCCTTTGAACATGTGGATTCTTTTAAATGTACATTGTTCTTAATGTGTATATATTTTTAAAATTCACATGCATGTCTTTATGCTATTGTTATCATTTTTCTTGCACATTTTTTCAGCACTCTATTTAATGTGTTCTTTCTAACTACTAGTACTTTGTAATGTTCACCATATTGTATCTGTCCATTCAAACAAGGAAGATTATTCAAATTGCCTCTGCTTTCTATCACCACCAGCAACAATGTAGTGAACATCCTCATACTGTCCCATTTATAGATCTGTTGGAATTTCAATACGACAGACACCCAGAAAAAATAATTAACTTAGTTGGATGCTACTAGTGCACTCTTTTCCAGGGGGGCGGATGCCCTCCATCAGTGCCTACTACCCCCTCTATCACCAAATGCCGGTCAACACTTGGTTTCAATTGCTTTATGATTTTTGCTAATCTATGGGATGCAGACTGAAATTTCAATGTGGCTTTAATTAGCATTTCTCTAATTAATAATGAGCTTGAGTATCTCTTCATTTTCTTGTTAACCATTTGGGTTTCCTCTTCTCTAAATTGCATGTGTACTGATAGCTCTTTATCCTTTTTCTGGCAGATGAAGTTGATTAAATTTGAAGACATGTAGCAAAAATTAATTACTTTATGTTGTTTAATTATTTGATGTTATTGCATCTTGCCCACTTTTATTTCAGTTTATTCTTATACAATCAAATTATTTTTAATCTTAAGTTTTAAAAATACCCATTTTTTGTTGTTGACTATTTTATATAGAAATGATGGTAACTTAGATCTTTCTCTTTTCCCTAAGCTATAATGAAAATATCTATGGTCAAATAAAAAGTCTTTGCTAACACAGAAATATAAGTGAAAATACAAAAGGTAATACATTGTAGAGATCCTCTCTCTTTACTATTCTATTCTGCCAACCAATGATACTAGCATGTTTGCCATAAAGGAAAATGATGTAATAAAAAACAAAGGTGAGCCTTGTTTGCTGCTGCAGTGTCCATAGTGGGCATGCCATATTTATTTGTTGAAACAGGGACCCTATGATAATCCTTTCCCTAGAAAAGTTCAGAAACAAGTGTTGATGTACTTCTCCAACACAACTGAGAGACATGCGCAAATAGGCTTTAAGGATGTCTCCTCTACCTTTCCTCAGTCACTGCAATTTCTCTGGCTAGGGAAGTCTAATAGGAATGGGATCCAAAGATACTGAAGAAAGCAAAGGAAATACCAGGAAGGCAGCCCATTGTGATCATACCTCTGCTTTCCTCATGTGGCTGCACTGAAGGCAAGCATGCTGAGATGGGATTCTTGAATATTACATCTTTCACTTCAAACATATTATTACATTTTTGTGAAGAAAGCATTTTACACAGTCTCTGTGGTTAGACCACACATCCAGCACAACTGGGAACACTCTTTAGCATTTGCGTTTCTGTGACTATTTCTGGGGCTAATGGTATTAGGACAAATTATTTTGTTGTTTGTTTGCTCTTACTTGTGCAAAAGATTAAGGGTAAAACTTCTATAATTCAAAGTGTTTATATGTAATCATTAGGGAAATTGAGATGAAGAAAGATGAAGCACTTTGGCAAGAATGCAAAGTAGTAATCATAGACATATCAAAGAGTAAAAGCCATGCCTCCTTAACTCTATCTCTTGCTTCATTCACTGGAGGCTGCTTTCTCAGTTAGGACAAAAAGTCAGTGAAAACTTGGCATATTGTTAAAGGACTGAAGTCTAAACAAAAACAAATGGAAGGTTATAAAGGTGACATTTTCATATTTGTCTAATCGTCTTTGACTTCTTTAAGCTTCCATTTCTGACCACACAAAAACATTTAGTATCATGTAAAAACTTTACCCTACACTCACTATTCAGTCTTTGTTCTGAAACTTATCCTTAACCAGTTTTTAAATCCTGGTTCTTTCCTGATCCTCCTGACCACAAACTATGTTGTGTTTTTACTTGTTTCCTGCTTCAGCTATTCTATGGATTCATTTCTCAATATTTTCTATGCTCTTTTGTTCTATATCCCACTGTGTTGTTTCAGTCACCTGAGGTATTAAATTTTAGTTAAATGTGTCTCACAAGTTTCTTACTCTGGAACTGCCATCAAAGAAGATGTTTTCACTGGTCTTGCCTCAGATATTCAGAAGCAATCAGATAATTTACAAATCTTAATTAAGAGTTTAAAAGGTTGGCAAAATCTTTTAACAGACACTTCAACAAAGAAGATACATGAATGGCAAAGAGACACATGAAAAGATGCCCCAAGTCATTAAACAACAGGAAAATACAAAACTGAAACCACAATGAGATACCACTCTACTCCTATTAGAATGGCTACATAAAAAGACTGGCAAAGGAAGTGTTGACAAGGATGGAAAGCAAGTGGAACTCTCAGACATTGCTGGTGGAAAAACAACATGATTGGAAAAATTTGACAGTTTCATATAAAGTTAAATTAATACCTACTATAGGACCAATGTAAAGGAAAAATACATGACCACGGAGATTTCTGATCAAGATGGCAGGGGAGGTAAATAATGTGCTCGCCTCTTTCCATGACCACATCAAAATTACAATTAAATTATACAACAACCATTTGAGAACCACCTGAAAGGCAGCTGAACAGAAAACCTATAACTAAGGATATAAAAAGGAAGCCATATTGAGACTGATAGGAGTGGCAGAATTGCAGAATGGGCAGGTCCCACAGACATAGTGTGGTGATGAAGGGTCTGGAGGAATATTTCAGCTGTGGAGTTCCTCACTGAAGGGCGAGCAGTGTCAGCCCTACACAGGGCTCCCCAGCCTGAGGTACCAGTGCTAGGAAGAGGAGTCTCCATTACATCTATCTGTGAAAATGAGCAGATATTGCACCTGAGAGAACAAAGGGCCGTGGGAAACCAAGGTGCTCCTCTCAAAGGGCCTGCTCATAAACTCACTCACAAACTCACTCGCTCTAAGCTCCAGTGCAGTGGCAGCAGCTCAAAAAATGCCATGGATATATGTGGAGGAACTAAATTGACCAACATTAGGGCAAGGGCTAGATAGGAAGAGGACTGCACAACTCTTTCTGGGTACAGAAGCACCATCAGACGCCATTGTTCTTTTCTTGAACTCTCCTTCAACCCAGCTGGTTCAGCACAGGCAAGTGCCAACTTTGGGCTTTCTATTAACCTGGTTAATATTGTTCACTCCATCCAGTAATTCCCTGAGATCCCACTCCACCCAACTCAGCAGCCAGGCCTGAGTCTCTTCCCATGGCTCCTTCATACAAGTGGCCTGCCTTGGCTCATGCAGCAGACTTCCCCCAAATCTCTCAAAGGCCCACAAACCACAAGCAAGCAGCAGCCGATTTTGGCATGTCTTGTAGTTTTTACTAAGCAGCTCCAAGCCCAGGACAAGTGGCAAGCAATCTCACCTTGTATTGTAACTCCCATGAGGTGGCTGCAAACCTGGTATAAGTGGTTAGTCTTATACCAGGCAGCTAGTCTTGGCCTGGGATATAGCCTCAACTAAACAGTCACAAAATATGCACATGTGGCAGTTGGCATCAGCTCATTTTGTAGTACCCGCCAAAGGGTCCCAAGCCCAGCACAAGTGGCAACTGACCTCAGTTTGAAGCATAGTCACTCCCAAGCACCTTCAAGCACAGCACAAGCAGCAACCAATGACAGATCACATTGTAATTCTTACCAAGAGTCCCTAAGCCTGGCACTAGCAGCAGCTGAAAGTGGAGCCCCTTCTAAGAGGCTCAAAAAACCAGCACACCCAGTGTCTGTCTTCAGAAAACACCAGAACACCATCCAACCAACTCCACAAATGACACACCTGAAAGACAGAAGCAGCTGGCGCTACAGCCCCAGTAAAGTGATACCCACTCCATGGGATCTGTCCCCACACAACAGCTCATCCACTGTAGTCATGACCAGACCTCAGAGTGAGTCTACCTGAGGGTCAACCTCATCCACTCACCCATGTGCCAACAGCAATCAAGGCTCAATTTTTTGAGGGCACACACAACTCATGCAAGGGACACCCCTGGAGCACCCTGTTCAAGTGACCATTGAGTCTGCACTACTGGGCACCCAGGACACATTTTACATAATGCCACTTTGTCAAGGCTAGGAGACAGCAGGTCTACCTAATACATAGAAACAACACAGAAAGTCAGCCAAAATGAAGACACAAAGAAACATGTCCCAAAGAAATTGGCAAAAATCCAGAAAAAGAGCTAAATGAAATGGAGATAAGCAATCTACCAGAGACAGAGTTCAAAACATTGGATATAAGGATGCTCAATGAACTTGGAAAAATAGATGAACTCAGAACTTCAACAAAGAGATAGAAAACATTGAAAAGGAGATAAAAACATAAAAAAGAACCAGTTAGAGATGAAGAATATAACAATAATAATGAAGAGTACATTAAAGGGAATACACAATGGATTAGATAAAGCAGAAGATTGAATCAAGGTTCTGGAAGACAAGGAGGCTGAAAACACCCAATCAGAACAGCAAAAGAAGAAAAAAATAAAAAAAATAAAATGAGTCTAGTTTAAGGGAATTCCGGGACAATATCAAACATATCAACATCCACATCATAGGGATCCCAGAAATAGGAGAGAGAAAGGGATTGAAAAAGTATCTGAAGAAATAATGACTGAAAACGTCCCTAATCTGGTGAAGGAAATAGACATATAAGTCCAGGAAGTGCAGAGAGCCCCAAACAAGATGAACACAAAGAAGCTCAACCAAGACACATCATAATTAAAATTCCAAAGATTAAAGACAAAAAGAGAATCTTAAAAGTAGCAAGAGGAAAGTAGTTAATTAAGCACAAGAGAGCTCCCGTAAGACTATCAGCTAATTTTTCAACAGAAACTTTGCAGGCCAGAAGGGATCGGCAGGAAGTACTCAGTGATGAAAGGTTAAGACCCACCACCAAGGTTGCTCTACTCAGCAAGGCTATCATTTAGAATTGAAGGGGAAAACAAAAAAAAGAAGAACTGAAGGAGAGATGAAGTTTCTCAGACAAGAAAAAGCTAAAGGAGTTTATCACCACTAAACAAGTATTACAATAAATGTAAAAGGGACTGCTTTACGATGAAAAGAAAAGATCAAAATATGATTAAGAAAAATATAGGAAAGAAAAAATACTCACTGAAAAAGGCAAATACTTAATAAAAGCAGGTGATCAAACAACTGTAAAGTCAGTACAAAGGTTAAAACACAAAGATAATATGTAATTACAACAATAACAGATGCGTGCACACAAACACACACACACACACACACACACACACAAAGATGTAAACGACAATGACAAAAACATAAACATGGAGGGGTTGAGTAAAAATTGGAGTGGTTTTAGAATGTGTTTGAACTTAAGTGACCATCAAGTTAAAATAGACTCTATAAACATAACTTGGTATATATAAAGCATATGGTAATAACAAACCAAAAATGTATAAGAAATATACAAGAAATAAAGATAAAGGAATCTAAATGGAATGTCATCAACATACAAGAGAAGAGAGGAAGTCAACATGAAAGGAACAGAGAAGTACTACAAAAACAGTAAGAAAACAATAATGCATTGCACACTTAAAAATGTGTTAAGAGGGTAGATCTTATGTTAATTGTTCTTAATATAATAAAATAAAATTCTAAATAACACTTGAAAAAATTATAAATATAATGACTATACTAAATCCTTATCTGTAAATATTAAACTATAATAAAAACAATTTAAATATCTTGCAATAACATTACTCTTATAATCAGATGCAAATGATATTACTGAAGAATACCGATGGATTATTCAACCTGCTGCATCGATTATTTTTTCTATTTATAAGAAAAAGAGAATATACTAGTTATTGCACAGACATATAATATCAGGTCTTCTATTCTCTAAATATAGCCTACGTCTAAACAAATCCTCCTCAAAATATCTGTTCCTCTTGAAATTTGCAATTTTAAAATGAGGCTAATAATATACTTTTCACAGGAGTATTTTGATCTCTAAATGAGTGTGTCTTTTTTGGAGAAATGTTTATTAAAAGTCCTTAGCTCATTTAAAAAATTGGGTTATTAGATTTTTTTATTTGTTTTGTTTTTTTGCTATTGAGTTGTTGGAGTTCCTTATATATTTTGAAGGTTAACCCCTCATTTGATAAATGGTTTGCGAATATTTCTTCCCATCTATAGGTTACCTTTTGACTCTGTTAAATCTTTTCTTTCCTGTGCAGAAGCTTTTAAGTTTGATGTGCTCCAGTTGTCTAATTTTACTTTTGTTGTCTGTGCTTTTGGTATTATATCTATAAAATCATTGCCAAGACCAATATCATGAAGGTTTTCTTCTATGAGTTTTAGAGTTTCAGATCTTATATTTCAGTCTTTAATCCATTTTGAGTTGTCTTTTTGTGTGTGGTATAAGATAAGGGCACACTTTCATTCTTCTGCATGTGGATATCCAGTTTTCTCAACACCATTTGTTCAAGAGGCTATCCTCCCCCTTTTGTGTTTCTTGGCACCCTTGTTGAAGATCAGTTGACATATATTCGTGGATTTATTTCTGGGCTCTCTATACTATCCATTGGTGTATCTGTCTGTGTTCATGTCAGTACTAAACTGTTTTGTTTACAGTAGCTTTGTAATGTATTTTGAAATCAGGAAATGTGAAGTGTGATGCCTCCAGCTTTGTTTTTCTTGCTCAGGATTGATTTAGCTATTTGTGGTCTATGTAGTTGCATACAATTGTATTATTTTGTCCTTTTCTGTAAAAAATGCTGTTGGGATTTTGATGGGAACTACTTTGAATCTGTAGATTGCTTTGGATAGTATGGACATTTTAACAATATTGAGTCTTCCAATTCATGAACATGGGATGCGCTTGCATTTATGTCTTCTTTATTGCATCAATATGTTGTAGTTTTTAGTACATATTTTATAATATTAACTAAAATGGCTATTATACAATAAGTGGAAACTCAAGGTTATAGAAATACTCTAAGAGTTAATTTAAAACAGCTTAAGCATTTCTTACCTCTCAGAAAAATGGTAAAATTGTACAAAATTGCTACTCTTTTATCAGTTCCATGAAGACTTTAAGACCTTTTAGCTCAGAAATATCCTCTTGGCATAGATTTTTCTGCATTCTTGAGCCTAAGTGAACAGATTTTTATTTAGATTTCTATTTCTTAAATACTTGTTACAGGTTTATTAAGAAAGAGGTTTAGCATAGCAAGCATAAGGTTAACATTATGATAGATAATATAGAAACAGCAAATTCCCAGAGACTGCAATATCACAATATTTTGAATGCTCTTCCTTCCTCTTGAGGCAACTGCAGATATGAGGAATGTCTTTGGTCCATTTCCCACCTGGAGCCTGGCGCCTCTGGTCTCATCATCAGCTCAGTGTTCCACTTTTCTGGGCTGTGTCCATTGTGGTCAGCTCTTTGGGGAATCACTTATAAATCCCTTACAACTGTCCCCATATAATGCCTGTT
>NW_017731376.1:4696730-4711771 GCF_001890085.2 Hipposideros armiger | reverse complement strand
TCCCCCTCACCCTCCTCCTCCTCCTCTCCCTCCTCCCCCTCCTCCTCCTTGCTTAGCTATTGGATTACTGTGAGTTTTACTTGTCAACTTAAAAGAAGGAAAGAGGATAGCTGATATTTCTATAACTTTTGAGGTTTATGTTCTTGGCAATTTAATGTTTCAATTTCTAAGTCCCTTTATTAGAGAGTGGTGAACTCATCTTCAGTTTATGTATCCTCTAGAGCAGCGGTTCTCAACCTGTGGGTTGCGACCCCTTTGGGGGTCGAAGGACCCTTTCACAGGGGTCGCCGGGTACTCGTATGTGGGTGTATCTGCATGTGGGCCTGGAGACGGACAGAGGAGCGGTATCTCGGTTCCTAAGACCGTGGAAAATATGTGTTTTCCGATGGTCTTAGGCGACCCCTGTGAAAGGTTGAGAACCACTGCTCTAGAAGCTCCTTCCATTTACCTGTATATAAATTTCTCCCTTATTAAAAAAAATCTTCATAAACCTGAATAATTAAAATAGAATTTTGTCTAGTGGCTTGACTGCTAAATGAGAAAGTTTAAAATAGATCTGTATAAAAAGAAGTCTTAATTTATTTTATTTAATTAATTTATTTGTTTTAAAGATTTTATTAGGGAATTGGGAAGGGAACAGTGTTGGGAAATTGGGGAAGGGGAACATTGTGTTTTTCCAGGACCTATCAACTCCAAATCAAGTTGTCCTTCAATCTTGGAAGGCACAAGCTCAGCTCCAAGTCCAGTTGCCATTTTCAATGGAGTTGTGAGGGCGTGTGGGGCTGGGCACAGACCACCAATCCCATGCAGGAGTCGAACCGGCAACCTTGTTGTTGGGAGCACGTGCTCTCACCAGCTGAGCCATCCTGCCGCCTGTTGGCAGCTCAGCGGCAGGTCAGCTCCAGCGCAGCTCACTGGCCCATGTGGGAATCGAACTGGCAACACTCTTGCTCAGAGCCTGTGCTCTAACCAAGTGAGCCACCTGGCGGGCCCGGAAGTCCTAATTTTAATTTAATGTTAATTATTTCTGTGTTTTTTTTTAATTTGCCTACAGACAGGTCTCCATTTATTTATAACAGTAGCATGAAATTAAAAAAAAAGGATGAAATGCAATGTTTCTTAAAATATGAGCTCATGATTTGGGTATCCTTTTGAAAAAGATGAACTATGGCCTTTCAGTAGTTACAGCCCAGTTTGTAAATCACCACCACTTAGCCATTTTATTCTACAATCACTGTGCCAGCTGCTTTTTTGGATGGATGAGATGAGAGGACTGCCCTCTCATCAGAGGAAATGAAAGGCACTAATGAGGATTTCTAGAAATGTCTTCAGTCACTGTTTCTTTGTGGAGGATAAGATTCATTAGAAGAGAAATGTATATCCCTTATTTCCATAGTTTGAAACTTCGCTTATTAGTTTGTAGGACTTGAGTGAAAAGAACTCATTTCTCTGAAAAGAAATGGGTTATATCAGTTTATTTTTCATTACATTTATGGGGTTGACAATGGTTAGTAAAATTACATAGGTTTCAAATGTATAATTCTATGATACATCATCTATATACTAGTTTTACCAGGTTTTCAGAGCTACAGTACTTATAATGTGTCTTATAGTTAAGCAAGTCTTGTTTTCCAGATCATGTTTAGCTGAGGGCAAACTGCAGCAGATTTCTTGATGTGTCTTTCCTGCAGGTAAGCATATCTGAACACCAGAATTCCAGGCATCCTGTAGCTTAGAAGTTTCTCATTAGGTATTTGTTCTCTATATTCTAATAAACTGATTTTGATGTTTAGTAATCTCCTTTGTAAAAGCTCTTAAGCTTACTTTCAGCACCTGACACTTTTCCAGTGATAAACCCTTCGATGCCTTCATCTAAAATTTGTGACTTTCAAGTTCACAGTCAAGAAAATAAAATATTTTTCTAAAATTACAAAACAATTGATGACCATACTATATGGGACAAAATATATTATGTTGGCTATATTCATGTGTATTCATGTGAACAATGACTGGAAATTTAAAGACAAAAATGAAAAAGACTTCATTAGGATGGTGGCATGTGAAGGTTTTAAAATTCTTTAATTTTATTGTTATATCTTCTCTCCATGGAGAAGCTTATAAAGCCAGGCTTGCTAGTGGGATCCCTTTCATTTTCAGAAATTACAATTTGATTTGAAATTTGTTAACCAGAATGAATAAGCGTGAGCAGCTGTTTTTATAACTGCTGATTGTTTAGCCACAAGAACAATAGAAGTCACTGGAGGTAGTATTTGGGTCACTATTTCAATGATTTTGTTAAAATACTAGCTATTTCCTGTTTACTTCAATAGCTGAATTTTTTTTAAAGGACATCCAATTTTCCTGATGTGATAGTTCATATATCTCTACATCTTTATATGTTTTTCAGATAGCTATATCTATATTTTTTTATTTCAGAAAGCAATTTAAAAGCAAATAAATATATGACAGGTGAGAAATACACATTTCTGTCAAAACTGTAAAGTATATGCAGTTTTTACTTTGTTTTGGATGTTCTTTGTCCTACATTCAAGTTCCAATTTCAATTTCTCAAATTATTGGCCTGTGACAAAATAAACTTTAATGACAGATTCCCATGTCACTTATACTCTTAATTGGTTAATTCAGGCCTGATATAATTGCAAACCCTCAAGAGAAGCTGTTTCTAGAAGGTAGGGAGCAGGGATGCTGTTCACCAGCACCTCCATGTTATCATTGCAATCAGGAAGACGAACGTGTGACCCGAGAGCCATTTTGGAAACGGGTCCCTACGTCAGCCTCGTCAGTGGCTTTAGGAGAGTCCAGTTTCACTGAAGTCAAAAGCTCGGTTTGCCACTTTAACCTGTTAAGGCAGTGGGAGCAGAGGGCCTGGGTCTAATTGGTATTTATTGCTGCCGTTGTTTTGGATTCCAGACCTTTGATAAACCTTTTCCAGCTTCAGCAAACCCATGGTTAACTTCACAGCCGCGAGGAAGCTATGGAAGCAGAGCTGCAATTAACCTTCATGGGCAAAACACAACATAAAAAACTATGGGGAAGGCTCGCTTTTTGCAGATGTAATTTTAATGACAGCTGGCGGGTGAAAACGATCTACCTGAAAATGAGAACATATTTTGTGTTCATACACAATAACCAAGGAAGAGACCTTTATCAAAAAAGGACTAATTATTCATATTGCAGTGAAGAGAAGAAAGGGAAAGAGTGTAAAAGGCAAAATAGTTATAATTAAAAAAGAGATTGTTTCTAATACTGGGATTCAAGGATAAGTGTTGCCAGGTGGCTTTGTATTTAAGTGCCAGTGCTCAAAGAGTACGAAAAACCTAACCATTTCCTCATAACCTTTTCTACGTTGTTATGTGTGAGGGGTGGTGTTTATAAAGGGAAATTTTCTGTCTTAGAGGCTGCAAATTCCAGGTAATTGTCAACGAGTGAGACACTTACCTGCTTTAAGCCTCAATTTCAGTATCTGAAAAATTCAGAGCCATGCTAACAGCCTGTAAGCTGAAGACACTGTCACGTTGTATTTTGAGGCCCTTTGGGGCTCTAAGCTCTGTGACTCCATAATGCTTTGTAGTAGAGCCTCTTCAGTAAGTTATCCCTTAACAGTCTGTTTCACATGTTAGTAATAACAGGAGGCTGAGGAAAGTTCATTAGAAGAAGATTAAGGGAAATGAAATCAGGAGAGAAGGAGTCAAGCTCTGAACCTAGAAAAGAACAGTATTCGGAGGTGGGGGTAGTGACCTGGTAGAGGTGAAGAGGCCAGGTGAAGGCGAAAAACAGGAAGAAAGGAATCAGGAAAGGGGCCAAGGTAAGGAGGGGTTTTATGCATAAATTAGTTAAGAAGACATATTGAAGAGGTGGGATGAGGTATCAGAATTGAGTCAGGCTTGTCGGCAGGAGGGTGTTAGCGGAGCTTCCCACCCAGCTCTCGCCTGAGCAGTTACCTGTGGTTGTGAATTGCCTGTGCAGAGTGCTTGTGAGCTTACTGGCGCTGGTGAATATACAGGTTCATAAATTTGAGAGGCAGAGATATCTTTCCATCTCTGATCCAAAGCATTTCTCTTTTCAAAAGCTATGCTTTGAATTTAGAGACTGCAGTGAAAGTTGAACACTCAAGAGAACAAAAGCAATGTTGAATGTGGGACATGGTTGAAATCTGGGCCAAATCCCAGAAATTCTGATGCTGGGAAGCTGCATGTCTGCCTGGGAACCTCGGGGAGTTACTGACACTGAAGATGTTCAGCTGAAATATATTCTGTACATTAATTTTTTTTTTATTGTGTCAATTTCCATTTTAAATTTCCTGTCAGCTCAGGGATATTCTGGTATCAGCCTTTACCCTTGTGTTACAGTTTTTCTTATACTTTTTCTAAATTTGAAACTTAATAAAATGCTATGTGGAGTGAAGACTTGCTGCTATGGTCTCCCTTACCATCTCTTTCCCTAAAGTGTAGCCATGTTTTTCAAACTTCAGAAGTCCTTGGAAATTTTATCTTGGTACTTTTGTTACTTTAAATTGATTTTCTATACAAGGGTAGTCTTCCTGGATTTGACCTCTATTCGTTTTTCATCTCATCTTTACATACACACACACACACACCAGCTGTTACCAGGTGGTGAAGAAGGTTGGACAATGGGCCTTTGCTGGGAGTAATTCAAAGCAACAATTTCTCCCTCTTTATCTTTGAACTACGCTGACATTCTCAGTGAGTGGCCACTGGGGGGAGCCACACACCCGTTTTCTCGCAGTCTTAACAGCTTTCTCTTTTAAGGAAGCTGCTATTATATTTAGTTTTTGGCCAATATGAAAAGTACATTGTTTTAAATGCCTTTGGAAAAAAGCAACAATTCCAATTGGCAAATTTATGGGTTTAAATTTGAAGTAAAAATTTTTGTTTGACTTTCTCCACTCCTTTCTCCAGAGGATGTGGAAACAAATGGAAAAAAAAAAAAAGCTGCATCTTTAAGGAGAAACGCATACTTTTAAAGCACTGATCTCCCCTCTTTTTGCATGCACTTCTGAGGTTGGTAGCTGTGAGGCAGTTAAAACTCCAAATATATTGGCTTGTTTAGTTCATCAGCACATGTCATATATATTAGAGCTCCTATATTCTCCAGGGAGATTAGATAAACAGCGTTAAAGGGCATAATTTTAGTTTCATTATCTTTGCTTTGCATTTCTCAGATGTCTCCAAATTGAATTTATTTTTAACTCCATCATCTAAGAACAATCTAAAATCATAGAGTCAAGATATTATCAATACTATGGGACGCAGAAAGCTATCAGGGCCACTGCTTCTATATTAGTTTATAACAATGGTTGTTTTGTGTATTTTTTGAATACAGTGAATAAAAACAATTGAGGAAAAGTGATGAAATTAAAAACAGCATACCACCTCAGGTCCTGGGACTTATTTTAAAAGTCTTTTTTTGAGGAATGGGATCTAATCTATAGACCCCCTTATTGAGAAATATTGGATGTGGGATTTAAAAAGATTGTAAACCTAGTGATTTGAGACCTTGGTTAATGTGATGCAAACAGAAGGACCAGCTCCTCTGAGACCCTTTTGCTTGGCTTATCTGTTAGGAGGAACTCTGGTTTGATCAGACTATGGTTGTAGTCTCTTCATTTTCCCACCATGCACTTTACCAAGTTTCATAATCTTGTTCCTGTTTCCATTTAATTGTGGTATAACAGTTATTTGAAGGATAATGATTTTAAAATCTTATTTTTTTGTATTTTTATTTCTTTTCACTAAGTTTCTTATGCATAGAAATTTTCTAAAAATTATAATATAATCATCGTAAACTAATATTCTTCTGCACTCTTAATTTATAGAAAGAAATAATAGGGCTGGCTGAGTGGCTCAGTTGGTTAAGAGCTCGCTGAAGAGTGTGAGCTCTGAGCAACAGCGGTTTAAATCCTGGCCTGAGCTGAGCAGCTGCTGAGCTGCCAACAGGTGGCAGGATGGCTAAAAAAAAAAAAAAAAAAAAAAAAAAAAAAAAAAAAAAAAAAAGAAAGAAAAAGAAAAAAAAGAAATAAGAAGATAAGCGAGCAAATGAGAATGTATTGAATAATCACTCAGATGTAAATATTTCTGTTCCTTATGAATCAGACCAATATGTTAAATATTTTATATTTGCATTGTTAAACTAGTAATAATAGCTTCAAGATGATTAAGATAATACAACTATGCTGAAAGGTTTACATTTGCCTTGAATAAACAGAAATGAGATTATTTTTAAGATTAGCATTGGGGAGGAATTTTTGTTGTTCTTTTTAAGATTTTTATTACAAATATTGCTAGCATATAATATATTAGTGTCAGGGGTACACCATAGTTATTCAACATTTATATAAACGTTTATAAAGAACTGCTCACCGTGATAAATCCAGCAACCATCTGACATCATACCACGCTGTCACAATATTATTGACTGTATTCCCTATGCTGTACATTACATCCTTGTGACTTATTTGTTTTATACCTGGAAATTGGAATCTCTTATTCCCCTTCACCTTTCCCACCTTTTAAAATTTTTGAATTACAGTTGACATTCAGTATTACTTTACATTAATTTCAGGTTTACAGCATAGTGGTTAGACATTCGTATAATTTAAGAAATGATCTCCCTGACTAGTCTAGTACCCACCTCGCACTATACAAAGTTATTGCCATAACATTGACTATATTTTCTATGCTTTACTTTACATCCTCATGACTATTTTGTAACTACCAATTTGTACTTCTTAATCTCTTCCCCTTTTTTTCACCCCAAACCCTAAACCCTCTGCCATCTGGCAACCATCAAGATGTTTTTTGTATCTATTAGTTTGTTTCTGTTTTGTTTGTTTATTTTTTCTTTAGGTTCCACATATAAGCGAAATCACATTGCACCTGTCTTTCTCTGTCTTAGCCCTCCTATGTCTTTTGATTGAAACATTTAATCCACTTACATTGGAAGTAATTGTTGATAGATATGTAGCTATTTGCCATTATATTATTCATAATTTTGATCTCTTATTTTTCCCATCTTAAAGAAGTCCCGCTAACATTCATTGTAATATTGGTTTGGTGGTGATGAACTCCTTTAGCATTTTCTTGACTGGGAAGCTCTTTATCTGTCCTGTGATTTTAAATGATAGCCTTGTTGGTAGAGTAGTCTTGGTCTATGTCCTTCTCTCTTCATCTTGTTGAATGTTTTGTGTCAATCCCTTTGGTCTGCAAAATTTCTGTTGAGGAATCAGCTGACAATCTTACAGGAGCTCCCTTATAAGTTACTAGTTGCCATTCTCTTGCTGCTTTTAGGATTCTCTCTTTGTCTTTAATCTTTGCCGTTTTAATTATAATGTGTCTTGGTGTGGGCCTGTTTGGGTTCATCTTGATTGGGACTCTCTGTGCTTCCTGGACTTGTACAGGTCTGCCAATTAAGTTCGCGAACTCATCCTAGAAAAAGTGCTACATACCTCATTGATGGTCACCTTTGAAGTACTCCCCTTGGGAAGCTACGCACCAATGCCAGCACCTAGTCCACACTTCAAAGCAATTTTGGAACTCTTTTTCTAGAATGGCCATCAAAGCTGTTGTCATATTACCCTTGATGTCCTGAATGTCATCAAAATGTCTTCCTTTCAATTTTTCCTTTATCTTTGGTTAAAGAAAGAAGTCATTGGGGGCCAGATCAGGTGAGTAAGGAGGATGTTCCAATACAGCTATTTGTTTACTGGCTAAAAACTCCATCACAAACAATGCCATGTACAGTGTTGTGATGCAAGAGCCATGAATTGTTGGCAAAAAGTTCAGGTCATCTAACTTTTTCACACAGCCTTTTCAGCACTTCCAAATAGTAAACTTGGTTAACTGTTTGTCCAGATGGTACAAATTCATAATGAATAATCTCTCTGATATCAAAAAAGGTTAGCAATATCATTGCAACAAGTTTATGAACTTAATTATCAGACATCATATGTTAATTTATATAATTTGTTTCATTAATTTTAAGGTGCTATGTCAAAAAGTCTAAACAAATCCATATTGTCTGCTTGTGTCAACTTACATAGAGAAGCTGGCGTGGCTACTCTCTGAAGGCTGTGCTGGTTAACTGTTTAACAATTTCCCTTTTCCCAGAATTCAGGTTTGCAGATTTATTAAAATTCTCATGGTGAATAAATATTGGGTTGTTGGAAAAGTCATGATGTATTTTTACAACAAAAAACATAGAAAGAAATACATCATAACTTTTCGAACAACCTAATAAATGTAGGCATCTTGCTCTGGTATCTAGTACCACCTTACTGAATTTCACATGTATAATTAAATTTATTTCTAATGTACCTCTTTTCCCAGTTTCAATGTTGAGTACTATCTTACCATTTAGAGGTAAATGGGAATCCTGCATGAATATTGGAGAAAGAATGAGGGGGGGAATGTGATTTTTATTTCTTCGGCACCTCAAATATTCAGTTGAAGCGGGTGTTTATTGGACAATAGGGAGAAGAAAGTGATGGTGAAGAAGTTAGACAGGACAATAAAATCTGCTTTAATCACAGGTACTAAAGAAATATTCATAGAAAGCCAGAGAACAGCAATAAATGAAACATTCTTCTTTTAGTCCCTTAATTTGTTTCTTGGACCAATATCTTACGTTATTTAACAAAAAGGCTTAGTTTAACAAAAGATGGCTTAGCAATAAGTAGAAAATAGGGGATACTTTATTAGAGGAATAAACATTATTATGGTTAAAAGAAATACTTTTAAGTGACAGTGGATTTTGTCTCAAATTTTGCTGGATCAACATCACAGCCTAGGCGATCAAATAGCCAATATGCCAACTATGTGTAATAGATACATTTTAAATTAGAACTAGCAAGAGATTCAAAATGACCTAGGTAAAATTTTCTCAAGAGCATACTATTTGCCATGTCCTCATTTCAGTGTTCCAGGGGCAAACTTGTCTTGAATAATTTAATATGGCTTCCAAAGGTCACTTATTTGCAGCCAGCAATCTAGCCTCTGAGTCTACAGTATTGATTTTTTTTAATTAGAAAAGAACTCAAAAGCATGTGTTCGTATTGTTTGTAAATTTACTTCTAATTTACTTAACAGTTAAGAAAACCCTCATTTCTCCCAACTTTTTATTCGGAGAGTTTTATAACTACAGGGAAGTTTAAACAACAGCACAGTGAACGCTCACATGTCCTTAACCTAGCATCTGTGATTGCTAAAGTTCTGTCACATTTTCTTTCTTTCTTCTCTCTTCTCTCTCTTCTCTCTTCTCTCTTCTCTCTTTCCTCTCTTCTCTTCTCTTCTCTTCTCTTCTCTTCTCTTCTCTTCTCTTCTCTTCTCTTCTCTTCTCTTCTCTTCTCTTCCCTTCTCTTCTCTTCTCTTCTCTTCCCTTCCCTTCCCTTCCCCCCTCTCTCTCTCTCCCTCTCCATCTCCCTCTCTCCACATGCCCACTACTCTTTTTTTAAAACTTGTTTGAAACTAAGTTGCAGATACCATGCCATTTTACCTCTGGATATTTTTGCATTTACCTTCTATGATAAAAGAATTTTCTCATATTTAATCACAAAACCATTATCACATTTAGGAAAACTTATAGTAATTCAATTTTATTTAATGTCTAGTTCATTTTAAAATTTCTCAGATTGTCCTCCAATGAGGTCCCCCCAGTGCTCTTGTGCGTTCTTTTCAGTAGCTCTAAGTTAGTTCTTTGGAAGTCTAAGTTAGTTCTTTGGAAGAAGGGGCTGGTACCAGGTGCTGGATTCAAGAGACTCTATATTTCTAATAAGACCATTTCCTCAATTTGGGAGTTTGCAATGCTGTACAGTTGCATAGATCATTCCTGCTCAACCTGCCACTGTAAATATATAGAGCCTTATCAGTAGGGAAGGACCTCTCTTTACTGGAACATTGGCCGGGCCCTTGGAAATCATGTATGCACAACCTAAGTTGTGAGATTCTAAGAGTTAAGGGAAATGCATGCACTCTGTTCTGTCTCTTCTTTAAACCTTTCACGTCATAAACCTTATTTTATATCTGAGCACTATGTGTCTGTGATCTCTTTGGGTGGCATCCCCCACCCCCCAGACTCTTAAGCAATTTATATTTTTCTATGCACAATCCAATCAGGATTCACACATTGTATTTGGTTTTGATCTCTCTTCAGTCTTATCTAGACTAGAGCTTCATTCCTTTATTTTTATCCCATGACAGTGACTTTTGAAGAGTCCAGGGTAATATCTTCTTAGATAGCACATACTCTAGATTTGTCTGGTGGGATTGCTCCCTCATGGTGTTATTTAATTTGCTCCTATATTTCCTGTAATTTGAATGTTTGATCTAAAAGCTTTACTAGATTTCTAAAAACATTTATGGCAAAAAGATTTCATAAGTGATGATCCACACTTTGTGTTACATTATATCAGGAGACATATAATATAAGGTTGTCCCATTATTAGTGATGAGTTAAGGTGCTGACCACCAAAATTGGTATTGAAAAGGCAAATGTTTTACTCTTTTTAATTTTTAATCTACTAGACAATATTTTGACACTATGTGACTATCCTGTTATACAACCACATTTCATCCAATACTTTTACCTCCTTTTATTAATTTTTGCCTGAATCACTTATTATTGTGGGTTTAAAAAATGATGATTTTCTAACTATTTCTTTTATATTTATTAGTGGCATTCTTTTATAAATCAGACTGTTCTTTTCCTCTGCTTCCCATCTTTCCTAATAGCTATAGGCTAATGTTTTTAAATTCATTGCATCATAATTAATTATCATAGTTATTTTCATTGGTGATTAAATTGTCCTAAATAAGCAATTCTATTGGAGCCCATTCAAACTTGTTCCTTTGACCTTTGACATGATCTGTGCAATAGGCACCCACTAGAATTGCTCCCAGTGATCTCTGCTTCCTAATATTCCTGCCCTTATATAATCCTTCCCTTGAGTGTGGGCTGGATGTAGTGATTTGTTTCTAGCAAACAGAATAGGGCAACAGTGATGGTATGCCACGTCTGAGAGGAGGTTATGAAAACCTGTTGCTCTGTTTTGCTTATCCTTCCCTACTCGATTGCTAGCTAATGCTAATGGAAGCCAGGTGCAATGTTGTGAGCTTCACTACAAGGAAGCCTACATGGCTGAAAATTAAGTGACCTCTTTGATCAACAGTCATGAAGAAACTTAAGATTTCAGTATAATAGCCCGAGAGGATACCAACGTTGTAATCAGCCATGGAAAGTGAGTTTAGAAGATAATCCTCTCCCAGATGAGCCTGAGATGACTGCAGGCTACTTCACTGTAGCCTCAGGAGAGACCCTGAGCCAGGGGGCACAGCTAAGCGACCCTCACATTTCTGACCCACAGAACTGTACACAGTTAATGTTTGTTGTAAGCCTCTAAGTTTGGAAGTCATTTGTTTTGCAGCATTAGATAACTAATACAACCCCACTGGTCTTTGAGCACTTTTATTTCTTTCTGGTGTAACAGGGTTTCTCAGATTCACTTCACATTTCCCCTGGCTCATACTTAGAACAAGCATTTCTCCAAGTTTCGATGGTTTCTTTTAGTGGAGAATGGTGTGTAGCATACAAGACCTGGGCACAGAAGGTGTCATTGTTTCTACATTCATTCCATGACTAGAACTAGAAAAACACACACACACACACACACAAATCTTGAGCTCATACTGATATTTCCAATTCACATTTAATATTACATGACTCTTCCTTACCACCTTTTCTCTTATAGTGAAAATCTTGGTTCCTTATCTCAACAGCAGAGGGTTAATATTACATGGAAGTAGAGTAGTGGGTGTCACAATTTTATTGGGTTGTCGGAAAAGTCATGATGTATTTTGTCTATGTTTCTCAAAGCTCATTTATTTACATAAAGAACAAAGATCAATCAATGAAACATTGCCCATTTTGTTTGGTAAGCTTTTGCCATCTTTCAGTGAGCTTCATAATTCCTCATTCATAGAAGGACCTGTCTTAATTTGCAAAAAACTGAACAAGGTGCTGATTTACAGCCTCATCTGAATTGAACGTTATACCACACAAGGAGTTTTGAAGAGAGTGAAACAAGTGGAAGTCTGATGGCGCAAGGTCAGGCGAGTATGGTGGGTGTGGCAACACATCCCATCCAAGCTCCAATAATTTTTGACGGGTGATCAAACTTGTGTGTGGTCTCATGTTGTCACAATGGAACACAACTCCTTTACAATTAATAAGCTCTGGACATTTCTGAATGATGGATTCATTCAAACTGCCAATTGCCAACAGTATACATTCAAATTGATTGTTTGGTTCCTTGGTAGGAGCTTGAAAAACACGGCACCTTTAAAATCCCACCACATTGAGAGCATAACCTTCCTCTGATGAATGTCTGCTTTCAATGTCATTTGAGGCAAATCATCACATCGGAACCAAGACCGTTTGCGCACTACATTGTTGTAAACAAACCACTTCTCATCACCAATTATCAGTTGTTTCAAAAAAGGATCGTTTTCCTCACGTTTAGTGAATATATTGCAGATGTTTATACGCACTGTCAAATGAACTTCTTTGAGTTCATGCAGAACCCAAATATCGAGCTTGCTTATGTATCCCAGCTTCTTCAGGTTGTCATGAATGCTTGAATGATGAATGTTCAATTATTCTGCAATCTCTTGTGTCATGTTACTTGGGTTTGACTCGATCAATGATTTTATTTTGTCATCATCAACCTTGGTGGGCCTCCCTGACTGAGGAGCATCGTTGAGATCCAAATCACCAGCACAGAATTTCCTGAGCCATCATTGGCACTGATGTTCTTGTAGAGCATTGTCACCATAATAAACTTTATGCAACTTTTCACAAGCTTGACACGCATTCTTCCCTTTATCGGAGTAAAACAGTAAAATATGGCAAAAATGCACAGTTTGGTCTTCTGTCTTCAACTTCTTGTAAAATCTCAAACTCCACTAAATTGCTCATTTTTTTTTCAGAATAAAGCTAGAACTGTCAGCTGTCAAATGACATAGCAATAACATAGATGAGAATGACTCTAGTACTTCCAAAAATGAACTAGTGCCATCTGTTTCAAACATGCGTCGACTTTTCCGATAACCCAATAGCAGTGACAGTAAGTTATCTGCCTTTCTGGAATATCTTTCCTTTATCATGCCTTCATTTCTACCACTTGAGATTTACTCATTTGACTGAAGGGCATTTTTGAATGTTAGCCTTCATTTATCAAAATGTGTTTAGAATTATTTCCAACCTGGAAAAATGGCCCAAAAGGAGTAGAATACAAATGTAAAGAAATACAGAAAAACATAAAAGTAAATAACTCTGGGTGGAGAATTGTGAGTATATTTTGTTTGCTTACTTTAACAAGAAATATATGTTGAACCTCAAATATTTGCTGTTTACTGTTTAAGGTGCCAGAGTTTAAAGTTTCCACTTTCCTGCTGGAATTACTTACACGTATTCAGGGGAAACAGGAGTATAAATGTGTCATTATAATTGGTAAGTGATAACGTAAAGAGATACACAGTGCTTTCATGTTTAAATGTTGTCTAAAGGACATGTACTATTTTAGTAATAAGAAAACATAATACTGTATTTTAAAGGGAGTAAAAGAGGGCTGGCTAAGTGGCGCGATGGTTAAGAACTGGTTTGGGATGCCAGAGAGCCCGGTTCGGATCCCACATATGAGGGCCAGTGACACTGCCCTCCACAGCTAAGATGGTGAACAACAGCTCAACCTGGAGCTGGGCTGCCGTGAGTCACCAGTGACCCGTAGGCTGCAGCCCCTGCTGCAGTGGGTTGCCATGGGCTACCGTGTGTAGGCAGCAGTCAGTGTGAACGGCCAGCAGCTGCCATGAATGGCTGTCCAGAAGCCGGCGACTGATCTGCCTCGCCTGGGAAGAGCGCAATGATGGTGCCAACTTGGGCCAGTGAAGCACCGTCCTCCACAACTAGACTTAAGAACGAAAGGACAGCAACTCGTCTGTTCCCCATCCCCCAATTCCCCAGTGCTGTTCCCATCCCCCAATTCCCCGATAAAAACATCTTTAAAAAAAAAGGGAGCAAAAGATAGATCCAAGGGGGATGCAAATAGGAGGAGGAAGAGATTCTTTCTTGAGTTAGGAAAAGTGTCAAAGGCAAACCTGTTTATTTCACAATTTTGATTCAATTCTGATGAATTAAACCAGAGGGTTTCTCAAATATAGCTTTGCCTGTTAATCTCTCTGCTTCAAATTAAACTAGGTTTTCATTCTGTGTTTTGGTCAATGGTAGCATGCATACTGATAGCCAACTCTCATGTTGGCTAACAGACAAGGAAAATATTAAACAATCTTAATTTTATGATTTCCTTAGATAGTTAAACTTTTCCTTTATTTGTTATCATTCTAAAAATTATTATTTATTATTATTATTATTATTAATTTTAGTTTGCATCTGTACTTTAGCTACACTGTCAGGTGAAGCTTTTTAAAAATTTGTACAACTGTAATTTACGCTGAAGCTCCTGAGTACATTAGCCTATTCAGCATAATTCATAGCAATCCTTGGGAGAAACAGAAAAGGAGGGCAACTCAGGTGGCATTTACATATTTATTTTATTTTATTTTTAGCTGAGCCATTCTGCCACCTGTTGGCAGCTTAGCAGCAACTCAGGAGCAGCTCAGCTTGGTCTGGGAATTGAACTGGCAATCCTGTTGCTCAGAGCTCATACTCTTGAGCAAGCTCTTAACCAACTGAGCCACTTGGCCGGCCCAGCATTTACATTTTTAACTTGTGTTTTCTTTGGCAGTTTTGTTTCAGGTAATCCATATCTGTTTTATTACTTTTTCTCATTTATACTGATTGAAATGATAATCCTGATAGAGGCAAATATATATATATATATATATATATATATATATATATATATATATATATATATATATAAAATGACTTTAGCAGAAAATAAATCAAGGCTGACACTAAATCTGTTTCGTAATAAACATACTCAACTAAAA
>NW_017731376.1:4684741-4696600 GCF_001890085.2 Hipposideros armiger | reverse complement strand
TGGCTTTGCAGAGGCTACCCATGTATTTGACAGGATGAGGGAAAGTCACAGAGGTTACATTCTTATAGGTCATTTACTTCATTCAGAACTTGACCAAAAATTACAATTTACTAAGCTCTTGGATTTTTTAACTTGTTAGTTCCATTTCTAGCTCACGAGGATAGTCATTGGAACAATGCATGTTATTGTACTTTCAGAGAAGGTATTTCTGATTTGCAAAGCTGAAACACAAATCAGAAATTGCTATCTCCTGATTGCTCTGGGCACTACAGATACAGACATTGATAAGACAAAATCCTGCTTTTATGCAATTCCCAGTTTAAGCCCATCTGCGTCATTACCATTGACACAGGCATGTGTATTAAGAATGTTCTATAGGGCAGTGTCAACCAGTGAGGGCCATGGAATATCACAGGAAAATACCCATTTAGGAGAATACCTTATGGACTATGAGCTCTTCTGTCCTTTGTAATACTTGTAACAAAATTAATTTGTGTGCTTACTGTTGTAAGGCCACAATGAACTAGTCTAGTTCCAAGGCCTTTTAAACAACAATCAATTTGATGTGTAGGTGTCCATGCAAAGTGATGATTATTTATGGTTAAGTGATTATAATACGTCTGAAAGGCAAACTTATGTCACAGAAAAGAAGAGCTCTCTGGATAGATGGTTATGTATACTTTTGTAAAGACATCTGGAAACTTTGATCTGGGAGAGACCATATCACAGAGAAATTGTTATTGTCCGAGAGCATGCTGGTGATAAAAACTTTTAAACACATATTTTAACTAGATCTTATATGTCCTCAAATTGCCACCTGTTTTGTGATCACTGGAGTCTAATGTGTGCCTATGAATTATTTTGCCAGACATAAGGGTAAGTGTTATCCTAGCAGTCCTGGGAGACTGTATACTTCCTCTGTGATATTTGATTTTTAAGTTTATTTCTAATATTCACTGAAAGCATGATAATATAAAAAAATCTCATTCAGGATTTTCATGTGTACTTTCATTGCCCTCTCAGGAACTATGCAAATAATGGAAGTAAAAAAAGAAGATACTTGAGAAAGTTGAAAGGAAAGTTGCGTATTTATTTAACATAGTATGCAGCATTCTCCATGGCCCGGCTCCTAACTTTCCTTTCTGATTTCATGTCGTATTCCAATATACTTTTTTTCTTATTTATTCATCCAAACCATCCAACTGGTGATAGTTTCTTACTATTCTAATTTTCCCTGATTGCTGCGCATGTTGTCACCTTAAAGTGTCTCTTATGTGCTTTTTATTAATGCCAGCAACAGCTTAGAGGACATTTCCAAAAAGAAAATTATATTGCTCTTGGCCGTGTTCATCTCATGAGAGGCCAAATTTGGTTTTCTTTCTGATCCTGTTCCCTTTCTTTAACCACACTTCTCTAGACCTTTTGACTCATATCCGTGGTGATGGTTAGGTTCTCTGGGAAGCAGGTATGGAGACTGAGTGTAGTGCTGAAGGGGAAGGAAAAGGGAAAGGAGGCAGACACAAACAAGAGGAAGCCATTGGACTGTCATGCTGACCTTATGAAGCCCAACGGAATAGTTTGGAGCAACGATTGCCTCTTACAGGGTGCCTCATTGGGTGAAATTACCAGCACCTATATCAGTGTCTTGTTCAGTCATTGGCTAGCCCCCTCCACCCTCAGAAAAGAGTGACCTCAACTGGAAAGCTGGAACGCCCTAATATCATCAATGGCTGGAGGCCATCAGTCTTGCACTTGTCCTTTCTTGGAAAGAACTATCTTGTGGCTACATCCTGTGCCTCCACCTCCCCTACTCCCAGGATTCCAGTTCCATGCCTGAGATGAAGCAAAGTCCTCAACACCTCCAATTTGTGGTTCCACTGGGGGGTCTTTTCCTCCTCTAGGTATTAGGAAGGTGCCTTAGATTTTCATATTTGAAATAGTGGAAGTAAACAACCCTTTCTCCAGCTGATTTTAAGAAGACCTCATAACATGACTGTGTTGCCAGATTTAAAGGCTCTATCTCTTTACTGCATCTCCTCGGCCTCTAACATACGGGGAGAAGAAAAAAGAGAAGGGAGAAAAATGAGTCAGATCAAAGATCATGTTTTTCGTGAGGGTTTTTCCAACACCTTCCTCTAGGTGTAATTCACTGTTTTCCACCTGTATTTGCACCGTATGCTGTGAATACCTCAGTTACAGCTCTTAGCATGTTGCATTCTTGTAGTTAACTTTCTTATCTCTCTCTTCATTAGACTGGACACTTTTCAAGGGCAAGAAAATTCCTAGTTTGTCTTCCTGTATCTAAAACTTAGGCTTGTAACAGATGCTTTGGATTTTTTAACTTCATTCTGTGACAGCAGCACCAAACCCACTGTGACATATAGTTACATTATAACTGTTTTCATTAGAGATTTCTAAACTATTGGAAACATATACTCAGTACATAATCACTACTTTGTAAAAATATTTGTAATACACAATATTACAAAATTTAGAAAATACTGAACAGTTTCTAGGAGAAAGCAAAACTTTTATAATTGCACCACCTAAATATAATCAATATTTTATTTTCTTTGTGATTTTTAAATGATTTAGAATTTTTATGAGTCGACATGTATGACTACCTATACATTTAAATTTCATTTACTATTCTTAAAAAAATATTTGTTTAATTATTTTTCTATTGCTGGAAGTTAGGTTTTCCCCCCAATATTTGTTTTTATGTATATCTTGTTATTTACTTCAATATAAATCTGTTTCTTTTAGGTTATATAGCAATATATTTACTTATTTTTCATCACATTGTCTAATTATTTTCCAGAGTTTATGTCAGTTTATCCCATGAGCTGTGTGTGAGAGAGCCTCTCATTCCACTCTTGGCAGCACTGTTATCTTAAAAAGAGGACAATTAGATAACTCAATCAATGTTATCTCTCTGTCTTATTTGGTATCTCTATTTATTAATAACTTGAATACTTTATTTCATATTTTATTAACTATATGCCATCTTCTGTGAATTTCCTATTCACATTATTCCTTCGCATTCAATAAAAGATTTTTGAGTTTGAGTTTTTAATATGGTAAATATTCTTAAACATCTGTCATTGTTCATATAAATATTTTTCTCAGATTGAATTGTCTTACCATTTTATGAGGTTTTGCTCTTCAGAATGCTTCAAATTCTACGTAGATAAATTTAACATCTCCTAGTGATATATTCCACTTGTTTCTACATTTAGAAAGTGTTTATCCATTCTGAGACCAGTTAAATAGTCATAGTTCCATCTGTTTTCTGCTTTGATTTTTAAGTAAAATTTACTTGAATGGATGATAGTTGTGATTCAACTTAGCCTATTCTTCAAAAGTATAATTTCCTCAGAACCTTTGGATAATTCATTCACATGCATTGGTTTGCTATGCTTCTTTTTCATCTATTATAATTTTACTTAATTTTATTGATTTTAATATAGTCTCTAAGATCCTGTTGAATTGTTTACCTACTCTGAAATAATAATTACCAATGTTTTATGGATGCCTGAAAAGCAGGAATATTCCTCATTAGTGAAAAACATACATACATGCATCCATATATTCAACATTTGTTTCAAGTCAATTCAAACACCTTCAGAAATCAGGCAAGTGATATCAATGTGCTCAACAGCCAGATGTAATTCATTAGGGAGTGGTGCTGATGAGGTGGTGGGGAGAGCACGTACCTGGCCTAAGGACACAAACTTTTTTTTTTAATTGTATGATATGGTTTTTCAACCTCAGCTACATTTATAGAATGAATTTGGTCTATTGTCTCTTCATTTCCATATTCAGCATGCCTAATTATATTATATGGAGAGGGGAATTTTATTTAAAACAAAACAAAGCAATTGTAACTGCTTTTGCTTTTTGAGGAGGCAAGTATAGTATAGTATAGTATATATACATATGTATTTATATATGTATATATATGCATATATATGTGTGTATATATATATATATATATATATATATATATATTTGGGAAAAGAGATTGGAGAGGGAGGAGAAAGAAAAGAAAAGACTGAACTTTCAAAGCTTCTATCAGTTATTTCATCCATGTTCAAATCAAACTGTTGGGTCATTTACTTTTCAGAGCGTATGATCTAATCTTTAGATTTTTGGAAAACTAAATTACTGTGCAAATAAATAGTACTGAAGCTTAGGGGTGGCAATTTGATGGAAGAAGAGATTAGTGACCCTGTCTTTTTTGAGAAGTATAATGATGAGAAGCAAAGTTTGCAACAATATGTATTTAAGTTTAAATAATATTTAAAAATAAGTAGACTATATTCTGAAGGGGAAAATACTTGGTATTAAAATAAAACAAAACCTGGTAGGGATCCAAGATCTCAGAGTAGATGAATGTTGTGCTTGCTTCATCTTGTGAACACATCAAAATTACAACTAAATTATAGAACAATCAACCTGGAGAATCATCTGAAGTCTAGTCTGAACAGAAGTCTAGTCCCAACACTTATATCCTTTATAGCTAAGGATATAAAGAAGAAGCCACATTGAGACTGGTAGGAGGGGCAATAAGAAAACAAAACCCTTAACATATTCTGCCTACAAGGGACTCACTTCAGATTGAAAGGAACACATAGAATGAAAGTAAAGGGATGGAAAAAGTTTTTTTGTGAAAATGGAAACGGAAAACAAAAACAGAAAACTGGGGTAGCAATACTTATACTAGACAGAATAGACTTTAAAACAAAGACTATAACAAGAGACAAAGAACCACCTAGTAATCCCATTTCTGGGTATTTATCCAAAGAAACCCAAACGCTACTTTGAAGGGAAATGTGCATCCATCCGTTCATTGCAAAATTACAATGGCCAAGATGTGGAGGCAGCCTGGGTGTCCATCAATGGATGAATGGGTAAAAAGGAGGTGGTACATATATACGATGGAATATTGCTCGGCCATGGGAGGGAATGGGTTCTTGCCATCTGCGGTGGCATAGATGGACCTGGAGGGTATTGTGCTGAGTGAAGTATGTCAGACAGTGAAAGACAGATGCAATGTGATTTCACTTATATGTGGGATCTAAAGAACAAAATAAACAAACAAAATAGAAACAAACTCATAGATGCAGAGAACATTTTGATGGTTGCCAGGTGGCAGGGGTTTTAGGGGGTGGGTGAAAAAGGGGAAGGGATTAAGAAGTACAATTTGGTTGTTACAAAGTAGTCATGGGGATGTAGGGTATAACATAAGGATTATAGTCAATAATATTGTAATAACTATGCATGGTGTTAGATGGGTACTAGATTCAGGGTGATAGATGGAAGGGGAGTTGGGGACAGGGTAATAAAGGTGAAGGGATTCAGAAATACAAATTGGTAGTTACAAAGTAGTCATGGGGATGTAAAGCAAAGCATAGAGAATATAGTCTATAATATGGTGATAACTATGTATAATGACAGGTGGGTACTAGGCTAGTCAGGGAGATCACTTCTTAAATTACCCAACTGTCTAACCACTATGTTGTACACCTGAAATTAATATAAAATAACTTTGAATGTCAAAAAAAAAAAACCTACAGGACTCTTAAGTACAAGGAAAGTGAAATCAGATTAACCAGCTAGCAACACTTGTATCAATCATAGAGAATAAGTGTTGTGTTCTTTGCAGTGTTTCCTTCAGCATTATACAAGATCTTTTGCACAGACTTGTAAATTAACCAACAGTAAAGTTCTTATCAAGTCATAATTACATAGGTGCCAGATGAAATAGCCTAGGACACCAAAACACTTACCATCATATAAAGACAGCCAAGGCAGGGAAGTACAGGCTGATCTTCCATGCCAGAGAATAGCCATAGGACAGGGTGAAAAGCTCACACATGCCATTCCATGAGACATCAACTCTTTCAATGTCTCTCACACCAAGAGGCCACTTAGCAGCAGCAGCCTGCCAGGATTAGTTAGAAGAGCAGCATAAACCAGCATAAACAAATAGGGAGTCCTGTCACACTGAGGGAACACTGAAGGGGGATTTGGGTAGAAAAAGAAAAGGAAATAAAGAAGAAGCTTTTGCTTAAGTTTGTTTCTGTTTTGTGTAAATTTAAATAAGCACTGTGTATTAAGGTGCTTAATGTGGATCTCAACTGGACGGAATATAAATATGAGAAGCTTAATATTTCTTTAATCAGTGCTTTCAACATCTTAACAAATTCTCTCTTTCACTTTTTAAGTATGTTATAGACATAGTCTATAACCTTTGGACACTCTCAGATTTAAAAAGTCAACCCATTCAAGTTTAAAATTTTCCTCCTACATGGCCTAAAGCTTTTCCACACAAGATTACCTCTTAAAATCACAATTCAAGGGTCTTTAAGTGGGAGGTTAAGATGGCCTGCACTCCCTGACCTGAACTCCTCATCCAGACTCCAACTCCTCCTGTTAAAGGACAAGAGGCAGGAAAGGTGAAAGTCAATCTCTTTTAACTGGTGTAGTTGTGCTTCTTCCTGTGTTGGTTTCTGCTAGGCCTCTGGCTAATCCCGACAGGCTGCTGATGGCGGCCTCTTTGTGTAAATGACGTTGGTAGAGTTGCTGTCTTATGGAGGAGTGTGTGTGAGTTCTGTATCTTGTCCTGTGAGGTGTCCCGGAGGCTCTCTTCTCTGGCATGGGGCATCTTCTCTGGCACAAGTACTTCTGATTTCTTTTACTGAGTTCCTATTCACAATGGTATATACCACAGTCTTCCCATGCTGAATTCTCTTCGCCTGGAGGGTAGCCCTCTGGGATGAGGTACTAATAAAATGATCTCAAGCTTAGCTCCTTTTCTGAAATTCATAGACCCTTAGCATAGCTTACAATAAGCTTACAATCTTAGCTGCTCTATTGCCGCTGTCTTTCTTAGCCTACCGTCATATCCCTTTAATTTATAGGGACAGGTCAGCAAGTCTTAGCAGATAGCCATCCGCCCAATACGAGACCAGTTGCTCATCTTGGAGAAACTAAAACATTCTATTCAGCAATCTCTGAGAAAACCCCTCTTGCAATCTTGGCTTGAGGTCTAGGGAGGTACCTTTTTTCTGTGAATACAGCATTCCCCACAAGCCCAGTGGCCTTCTCTTCTCCATCTCCACTCATTTCATGTAGATGGTTGGGGTGGGGTGGGTGGGGCCTGGCTTTGGGCTGTAGGCTTGATTCTTCTGCTTTTCATTAGATCTTGTGAGAGAAATTGAGCCGCAGAGCCTCTCTTTAGAATGTGGTATAATTGCACCTCCTTGCCTCGGATATGAATTCAAGTCAGGTCAGTGTAATTAACAAATTTAATCAATAAATTATATATTTGCATATCCATGTTGCCTGAACTATTCTACTAAATATTGTTGCATGGAGAAAATGATGGGTTAGACTAAGGCAGACTATCATGTTCCTGTTGTATATGTGGATCCCAAGCAATGGAGCCATCTTTTTGCTAACTGTCCTCTCCCTGTTCTTATTACTGCCCTGGAGGGTTAGGCTGGTCATGTGAGAGGGAGTCAAAAGACTTGAATCTTCATTTCCAGATGAAACACAGAATTTTCTAGAGTATGTGCGGTGCTGTGCTGGTAAACTAGCCCTCCAAACAAACAAACAAACAAACAAACAAATGACCCAAAAAATCAGAAAACTACAGAAAACCCCAATTCCAAACAAAAACACTGATATTTACAGTGTTTGCCAACTCCCAAGGTACAAATACTTTCACCATATGAATTTCAACCTACTGAAGTGAAGTCACTGAATGGGGAATTGGAAAGAAATCCACATAATCGGCTCTAATGAACCAACAAGCTAGCTGCAGTGCATCATTGAGTCTGTTTATTTGGCGTGTCTCTACAGAGTCTAATAGAAATTATGGTGATACTGTAATCCTTCTGAAATGTTCCATCCAAGCTATCTGTTGGAGCTATCTCTAACTTTTTTTTTTTAATGAGGAAAAGTTATTTTATGAGATGACACAAAATAAAGTGAACCTGAAAACAGAGCAACAAGGGAATGTGAGGGCATTCTTCCTGGGGGAAGCAGAGCTAAGTAACAAGGCAAGAAGCTAGATTTTCCAGAAAAATGGGTGAAAATCATGGTGGTGCGTTAGCCAAACACTAGTGACTTCTAAGAATAGTCTGCCTAGTATGCATAAATAGTTTGCTTGTTAGGGCTCTAATTCTACTCCACTGGCCCAAACTTTCAATTAACTTGACTATAAACAAAAAAGACCTATGTGGGCTATTGTCAGATAAATGAAGAAAAGAATCTGTGTCCCATGTCTGGACCTCCCCACACTGGATGAAGAAGAATAAGACAGAAGGCAAGAATCTAATGAGGTTCAGAGGGCAAGAACCAGGCTAGAGGGAATCATGAAAAGGAAAGACATGGTAGTTCCCAGGAGTCTTGGTGAGGCCACTGAACTTTTTAGCGTGATGTGTCATAGGAACATTTACCACTTTTATTTTTGATAGAAACATGACCTTAGCTGACATCTAGATGTTATTTATTCTATGGCTAAAAATAATGTTGACATTTTTATTTATTTGATTTGCCAAATGTTATTCATTACTATATTTGTGTTGCTGTTATTTACACATATATTTAACAATCTTGTTTTATACACGTTTTTATTATGCTATTTGGTGCATTAAAATTCATGGCTATTACAATTTCTTTGCAGATTATCAAGGGAAAATTTCTCTTTGCTTACCCAAGAGCATGGTGTGTGTTTTCATTTATTCAGATATTCTTTTGTATCTCTCAGGCAATTTAAAAGTAGTTTTTAGTAGGTCTTACAGATTTCTTTTTAAACATTCCTAGGTATGGCAGAGACTGCTATCTGTTCCCTAATATCATATCTCCCCTTCTTTCTCTGCAACAGAAGCCCTGGGTTTTAGCTGGCCTGTGGTCATCCAGAATCAAAATTTCATTTCACAGCCTTCTTTGCAGGTAAACATGGCCATGTGACTAAGTTTTGGACAATGGGATACAAGAATGTGCAGTTTTGAGGAGTGTTCTTTAAGGGAGGGGAATGTTCTTTTCTTTCCTCTTTCTTGTGGTGAGAATGGGAGACTATGGCTAGAGGAGACAGCTGGACGGAGCCTGGGGCTGGCTCTGTGGTTCTGTGGAACTGCTATTCTAGTCTTGGACTCTTGACCACTGGACTTTTCACATAGAATTATAACCACTGGTGTGTCTAAGCCATTGTTTATTTGGGTTTTATATTGCATGTAGCTGGACCTAACGCTAGTTTGTATGCTAAGTATTTTAAATCTCTTTAATTGATTTTGTAAATGAAATATTTTTCCATTATATCTTCTAATTGGTTATCATTTCTATGTAAAAATCAATTGATATATTCACTTTGTACCTTACTAAATGACTGAATTTCAATATTGTTTGTAGTAGTTGTGGAACAAGTTTGGGATACAGGAGAAAGGGGAAGACTGGTTTGTGCTATAGCTTTAGTACTTGAGAGATATGGGAGCAATGTTTATTATAACAATAGTGGAGGTGATTTAGATTTGTTCACTGCTACATAAATTTCACAGGAAAAGAATGACAGGTTCAGTGCTGTGAACTACCAACTTAGGGCACATCGGGTAAGTCAGAAAGCTTTCAGAGTAGCATTTAAAGAGAACCTCATCTCTTGCAACTGGAGAGCCCCCTGTGCTGAAAATTAGGCCTTAAATTTGATTATAAGACTGGCGGAGTTCCAAGAGATTAAATTCATAGCTCTAGCTGGTCTCCTATGCTGCAGTTAAAGACCAGGAATGGGGACATTTGGGGTAGATTCTCTTGAGAACAACAGATCCACTGGTACCCATGAACTGCCAGCCTAGCTAACCCACCTCCCCCCTGCAAAAGGGCAGCAACCTCCCATAGCATGGAGGCAAAGGCCTTATATTAAGCAGTTTTCTTAAAACAGATGTTTATTCTTCTCAGAATCTTTTACTACTTAACTCTTATTTTTTCTAAGGCAATAAAGCCAGATCTCAGCATGATCTTTCCAGGGAAATATCACCTCCTCAGGAGGCATGTGCTGCAGGGTATGCTTCATATTTACCCCAGGAACCAGAAACAAACATGTATGTGAATGGATCTGGAAGCTGCTGCACTAGGATGGGCAGGATAGAAAGCTGAGCAGGGGAGAGCTTTGTCTTTCATCTTTGTTGTCCTCTTTCCAGCAAACTTTTTAGATTTTTAGATTTGTTATTTGGGTTTACTTTTGGGATCTAGATTTTAGATTTTGGAGTCATGTATTTATGGCAAACAGGATTTGGATAACAGGAGAGTGAAGAAAGGAGATTACTCGTGTATTGGAAGGGCCATGACAGGCACATCCAGTCTGGTGGTCTAATGAGGCGAAAGCACTGTTTGCGGGGAGAAGTGGAACAAGTCAGGTGGAAGGAGAAGCAGTTGTGGTGAGAAGTCAGGGTATTTGAGTGAGTGTTTTTGGAGGTAGAGCAATTGTGAATGGTGACAAGGATTGGGGTACAAATCTGGTTGTGGGTATCTGAGTTGGGAGTGGAAGAGAAGGTCACTTGGAACTGAGTAGGACAGGGAACTGAAGGGCTGGGTTTTGATGCAACACTGAAGTCCTTTAGGCAGATGGCAGGGTTTCTTCATGTGGAGAAGGAGACTGAACCAAATGACAAAGGCCTTCATTTCATTTGTTATAGTAACAGGAAAGGGGCAGAGAGTGTAATAAAATTGCATGAATCTGAAAGAGCAGGTTTTATATCACAATGGTGGAAGTAGTCATGGTCTGGAAGCAAAGGAAGAGTTCTAAATCCACAGAAAGACAATGGAAGAGGAAATATTTTCTTCCTGTCTCCTTTTGGGTAGGAAAATATTTTTCTCTGCTTCCAGTTAGATCAATCTTATTGTTTGTAGCAAATCCTCCAAAATTCCAGCAATATCATTTCTGTCAGTATCAATACAGTTGAAATGGGAAGTTATGAGATGTCAAATTCATGGGTCTGCCAACCCACTGCCATTTTAAATGAAAGTTTAAATAAAATCTTTATTATATATGTCAGTGTATTATATATGTCAGTGGGAAGCAATTTCAGTTTAAATAAATTTTAAGAATCTATAATATTCTCCTTCAGCTGTTAATGGCTTGAGGCGAAGTGATACCAATGCAACAAGACAATTTAATAAAAAATATTCATAACCAGTTTTTTTAAAACAAATCCAGTTATTCAAAATGCATAATCTGTTAATCTTTAATACCAGTTTAAAAGCAAAATTTTCTGCCTTTCAAAGTTTTCCATGACAGCTGTTTTCTTTTATTTGTTTCTATTTTTGCCTGTGACTTCATAAGAAACAATAAACAACAAATTCTAAAACAGATGGCTACTATTGTATTTTGTAGTTTATTTTAAAAATATGCAAACCAAAACATCTGCCATCATCTGGAACTAGTTATCAGAAAATGATTTGAGCTTGATGTTTAATGTGGACCCAACTGGAAATGAAAATGGTAGACAGTGACTAGACAAGCACTGCTTGGAGGACTGTGCCCCTGTGAAAACATTTAAAGCAGTCCCTAGGGTTTTGTTTTATTTTTTAGTTAAATTCTACCCTTGCGTCAATAGTCTATTAAATTTCAATTTTATTTGTGTGCTTGCATTTGTGTTCTTCCCATCAAACCTGTACATTTGCCCCATTTTCTCACCAGATCGCCCTTTATTTTATAGACTTCAAGGCAAAGGTCCCTATTATTTCTAAATTAGCCCCAATGTCCTAAAATTTGATGTAGGAACCTCATTAAGAGAATCAAGAAATATCTAAATAAATATCTGCTTCAATGGTTACTTATTAATAAAATGCATTTTT
>NW_017731376.1:4681160-4681859 GCF_001890085.2 Hipposideros armiger | reverse complement strand
AGAGAGCTTGCAAAGCATAGAAGGGTCGACTTGCTCATTCTTCTTAGAAAAATAGAAATGCTAAAAAGAAGATATTTAATTAGGATTTCAGAAAATATGTACCTATGGTAAGTTAATGTAGTTCATCTAGCAAATATATATATCACATATTATAGGTAAATGTTTTGATATTTTAAATTAATTTATTCTTTTAGTAAACATGTTTTGAATTCATACTATTTTTCAGACAATACATAGATGTTAGATGTGAACATATCAGTCAAAGTTGCATTCAAACACAAGACATTTAAACAAATCAATAAAGGTACAAATAGTATGATTTTAGTAAATCACAAATTCTGGGGAGAAACATCAGTGTAAGGGAATAGAGAATGACTAATGGATAGAGATGGGGCAATATTAGGTATTTTATTTCTTAATGATGTAAAATCAAATCTGTAATATTGCATAAATATTTATATAGATTTTAAAGATTTCTTATCTCTGGTTCTGCAATTGATATAAAAACACTAACCTTCCCCTCTCTCCCAACCCAATCATTACTATTTGTAGCCTTTACCTAGAATTTTACATTTGCTTGTTATGAACTATTTTTTCCTCATGTAACTGTCTTGGGTAGCTCAGTAAGGGGTGGACAGATAACAGTTCCATTGCTTGAGAGGGCAAAATGAAAATAGAAATAAAGTCGAATGTTCAGAT
>NW_017731376.1:4677099-4678025 GCF_001890085.2 Hipposideros armiger | reverse complement strand
TAAGAATATTCCAAGAAGCAATATTTGTAATAATCCAAAGGCAAAGTAGTCTCTTTTAGCTATAATTAGAATTTATAGACTATAAGTTGTTCATGAAAGCAATTGTCATCCAATCATAAATGTCCATTAATAAAAAATGGACATAAATATATCTTGGTATTTTTATAAAATGGATTATTATAAAGCAATGAAAATGACTGTTACTGCTACATGCATCAACATGAATGTATTTTTATAAAATTGGGTAAAAGAAGCCAAAAATTTAAAAAATACCTATTGGTCATCTAGTTTTTGCCCTGGCTAATGGTTGTATGGTATGATCATTTTGCAATGTCATTGAACTCTGCACTTACATACATATTTCTGAATCTAGCTTTTTTAAAAGTCAAGTTTATTAATTACAACTATTTATAGAAAACAGTACTGATTTCTATTTTTAGGAATCAAGTTTTGGTCAGGATATTAAAGATAAACTAGAGTGATTTGAGAAACATGTTTTAATCTTACTCTCATAACAAGAGCAGAGTGAGAATGTAAAAGAACACTATAAGGGAATAAGACTAACTAAATGAAAAGAACAGAGGTATTTTTGTAAGAGAAAGGTGTGATACCCAAAGACATATGAGACAGAAGAGAAAATTGGATATTAAAATCCAATATCAAGTAAAAAAGAGAGAAAAAATATGCACAATATTACACTCTCTAAAAGAGGGGCTTAGAAAAGTCAGAGGATGTGTAGATTTTAGTTGTTACTGATCAAAAACTATGCATTTGTCCCAGTGAAAATTAACAGAAGAATAAAATGAAGACTGAGATAGCAGGGGTCAGGCAACCATCTCTGGGGACAGAAATGATGGCAGGTAACATTGTTCCTTTGTTGAATGCTCCTCCCACCCAGATGGCTGAGGTCAGGCAAATGCCAAATC
>NW_017731376.1:4672182-4673969 GCF_001890085.2 Hipposideros armiger | reverse complement strand
AAAAAATCACGTCACATACCAGATATTTATATACTATCTTATTTAATTCTCATAAGCCTCAGGGTAAGTGAGCAAGATAGAATTTGAGCCCAGGTCTCACTCCAAAATCTTGTTCCAGCATGGGAGCAATTTTTTTTAATATGTATATATATATTGAGAAAACAAACCATTATGCTTATTTTAAATATGAGCTGTATGTCCGAAATACTACAAATCAGTTCAGTTTGGGGAAAGTTATATTATTAGTTGAGAGGTTTGGGAATTACTTTGTTAAAGTTATCTTTTCCAAATGGCTGCACTATTTAGAATACAAAGCCTTGCTCCCTCCACCCTCTTCTCAGATTACTTTGTGACTCCCTTTCTGTTTCAATGCATCATTGATAGTAACACTGAACTGGAACTAATGGGAGAAAGAGAAATGAAACTGCAGCATCCAAGTTGAAGGTGGATAAACGTAGGTCTTCCACTTAAAGGAGCTCTCGATGGAGTCTTCAGTACTGTCTTCAAACCCGACTGCAAAGTGACTCCTCAACATATCACTCAGTTTATCTTCAGCTCTTCATGCATGAGGCAGTATTTACGGGCAAACCAAAACAAAATGAGTGTCCTTGATTTTTCAAGTATGGATTCATTTAGGTGATTCTTTGAAATGTGTTCTTATCGGTTTCTATTGATAAAACTTTTTTTTTTTAAGAGAAACAGCAACTTGAGTAAAGATTTTGGTATCAGTCTTTCTCTGAGTGTAGCATTTATGTCAATTTAAAGGGAAGAAATTGTTCGGAGGCTTGTCTTAAANGTGCTTTCCATTAACTTGGCTAACACCATTCATTCCACCCTGGTGATTTCCTGAGACCCTACCCCACCCAATTTACCTGCCTGGCCTGAGCCTTTTCCAGTAGCTTCTCCACACAATTGATCTGCCTTGGCTTGCTCTGTGAACTTTTGTAAAATGTCTCAAAAGTTCACAAATCCCAAGCAGTACCTATTGCCAAGTAGCTCCAAGCCCAGCACAAGTGGCAAACCATCTAAATTGCATTATAAATCCCATCAGGTAACTCCAAGCCTGGATAAACAGCAGCCAGTCTTGACTTGGAAAATAGGTTCAACTAAGTGGCCACAAGACCTGCAAAACTGGTGACTGGCCTGAACCAGAGCTCCTCCCAAGAGGCTCCAAAACCAACATACTTGGTGGCTGGCTTCAGACCATACCAAAGCCCCACACAACCAGCTCCACAAATGACACCCTGAAGGGCAAACTTGGCTGACACAAGAGCCTTGCTAAAGTGACTCCCACTCTGTGGTGTCAGTCTCTGCACAACAGCTCATCTTCTATAGCCATGACCAGCCAGCTACACAGTCAGCCAGCCGGAAGATCAACCCCATCCACTGATAGGCCAACAGCAATCAAGGCCCAAAAACAATAGGAGAGTACAACCAACACACACGGGACATCCCTGAACCATCCAGCTTATATAATTAGGAAGACTGTGTCACCTGGCCCCACAGGACACCTTCTACATTAGGCCAATTCTTGGGAGACATGGAAGATCTACTTAATACATAGAAACAAACATTGCCAAAATGAGGAGACAGAAAACAAATCCCCCAAAAAAGAACAGGACAAAACTACAGAAAAATAACTAAATGAAATGGAGACAAGCAGTCTACCAGATACAGAGTTCAAAACACTGGTTATAAGGATGCTCGATGAACTTAGAGAGAGTATAAATGAACTCAGTGAAAACTTCAACAAAGAGATAGAAAAATAAAAAAGAAATAGAAAACAT
>NW_017731376.1:4652754-4665207 GCF_001890085.2 Hipposideros armiger | reverse complement strand
GGCAGCCTCAAGACAATTTATATGTAATAGTAGTGAACTAGATACAGCGAATGGAATTACCACCACTACCAAAGCTTGATGGCCCTCGATTTGTTTTGTGTAAAGTGATACTGTCCTTTACCAAATATTTCTATTACATACAGAGTCTAGATTATTATTGGTCAAATCTTTATTGAAGATTGAACACATTGATTGGTAGGACTTTCAAAGTAAAAACAAGAATAGACTCAAATTTCCAAATAGAAGAATTGACCCCTACTAGCAAGTCGGCTTTGGGGATTTTTAAGTAGAAATGGGGGGCTGAGGCACTCCCCTCTTCCAGTGTGTTGAACACAGCAGTGTCTGGTTAGAAAAATCTCACCACAACCTGTACATGCCTTGTGTGGTAATCCCTGTAGTGACCTGAGAAGCTTCTGCCTACTGTGATGGCATGCTCTGTTCAGCCCTGCCACAGCCCGATGCAATGAATTGCATTTTATTTCAGAAGACTTGTTTCTCCAGTGAATGATTGAATAGCTACTTTGGCACCTACTACTAAAGCAGTTATTCACTTATATTTGTGTGCTATTTTAGAGCAGTTGTCCTCAAAGTGTGACTTCTGGCAGCAGCAGCATCACCTGGGAACTTCTTAGAAATCCAAATTCCCAGGCCCCACCCCAAGATCTGCTGAATCAGAAATTCTGGGAGTGGGGCCCAAGCCATGTGTGTTTTAACAAGCCCTCACAGTGATACTGAAGTATACTAGAGTTTGACAACCACTGACTTAGAGTTTCACCTTGGTGTTGGGTAGTATGACACTAGTTTTGTTTTTCAGAGGAATCTAAGGTCTACGTAAGTTGACTGATGTGCTCAAGCTCACTCAAATCTAAGTGACAGAATTTGGACTTGAAGCATGTTTTATTTTCTCCAAGTCTTACTATTCTTACCACCTCATGTTTGCCATCCCAGTTTGTCAAAGTGACTCCAGCTATGAGAACTGGGGGTCAGGGAATGGACCCAGCCTCATAACATACAATTTTGTGATGGTGAATGCTGTCTGTATTTTAGGAGTAATTGGCTTAAAGGGGCAAGATTGTCTTACTTCCCTTTGGTGGGCAGGCAGGAAATGTGAATCTTAGCAGAGCTGTGATTCCTGTCAAGTTCAAGGAATCAAAGTAATGGTCCTGAAAGACACCAGCTTGGGAATGCTGGTTCTCTAGTGAGATGCTTACCACACTGGCCATGTTATTTATTAGCACATCCAGAATTTTCTCATTGCAGTGACGATAGGGTGTAAGGGGCGCATATGGCTCTACACTGAAAGTGTGAACTCAAAGTGTTCAATAGGACACACAGTGCAGAGTAGTTAAAATGAGGTGATTTAATTAATGATATACAACATTTAGTATTTGGAGAAAACTGATCATGGTTTGCTTTCTGTGTCAATGCCACAACAATTCTGAGAAACTCTAATTCTAGCTAAGTTACCCTAACTCTTTTTTTTTTTTAAGGAAAGAAAACCTTAAACACTAAGGAGAAAGATAGTCAAGCTCCTCTCCTTGTAAAACATCAGTTAGTATAAAAATATTTTTAAAAATGTACATTATGTTCACACAGACATCTCACTATTTTGCCTCAGTAATATATACCTTGAAATCTGAAATACCTGAGTTTCTGAAAAAATGTTACTTTGTAATGGAAACAGAAGACTAATTTTATTATGTTTTAAGGATAAGAAATAAAATACTTCAAAATTCAATTTTGGTTAGCATTTAACAGGGAGTTTTCTCCCATCTCTTATTCTGTAACTTCAAACCTAATTTCAGAAAAACATGTATAATAAATCTGAGAAAAAAAGAGCAATTTCTTATTTGTTCATTTTTGGCAATGTGATATTCAAAAGGATAAAAATGATTATGACATAATTTAGTATAATACTTTAAAAATACTTATTAAATAAATCCATGTACATATTTTTGTTTAATTTTCAAACTGAAAGTGTGATTAATTATGTTTTATTTAATAGGTGAAGCTACTGTGGTTTAGGGGAGTGATGTGAATTTTCAAAATTGAATAGCAGGGCGGGCCCTCTGACGTAAAATCCCATTCACTTAGCACCATACTGAGCCTAACACAAAGGCCACAGTGAGTTATGCATATGGGCTCTAAATGATGGGAACATTTTACTGGTCAATGTATAGGGAATTTCTTTATGTCTGACAAAATTTTATTTTTTTTTTACATTATAAAATAATTTTAACTAGCTATGGTATCTTGTACTATTTTGTCCTTGAAGTACAGTAACTACTTTGTGGAAAACCTCGCTAACATTCAAAATCCTTATAGTTTGAAAATTGTGATCATTTGCTCAGAGTAAATTGCTTCTAATGTGAGTTCATATTTTAAAAATATCACAGGACAGTAAATTACCCTTAAAAATTATTTCTTCCCTAATATCTTTCCTTCTATCTCCTTTCCTTCCTTCCCATGTTTCTACTATCCTTCCACATCCCGCAATTGAGCATCCTGAATTGTGGGGACAATTATGAAAAGTTGGAAACTCTAAGATTTGTTTCATTTTTAATAATTTTTGACATTCTGGTTTGTGTTTCTCATATAACTGGCAAAGAAAAAGAAATGCCACTGTTTGACCAGAGAGATTTACTGATAGCCAAGTCTGCAAGCCTCACTTCATATTGATACAATCTTTGATTACTGAGTTTTAATAAAACTCATAACAGTCTAGTAATTAATCAAAGGGATGCCTCATTTATGGAGAGAAAATTGAAAAACCTTATGAGATAATATTAAAAATTATCTCCAGGGGGAAAAAAATGTGTGTTATTGTTGAATAAGCTACTATTCGGGCAAGCTGCTGCTCCTGGCATACCCAACTAAGGACGAAATTGGAACTGGTGAGTCAGATATTTTCAGGGTTCCAGTTAGTATGATGCCTTGTGTCTATCATAAATCTCCTTTGGCTACCTCTTTCCACAATCTAAAAAAGAGCCATTTGGGGCAGTATATTACATGGGACATGTCACTTTTTTCTTAAGGCATTAATAATTAATTATTACATAAATAATTATTCCATGAAATGTTATTTCACAAAATATTAGCATGAGTTAGAATTGGAAGGAGCCATTCCTTGTTTAGTGGCCTGATTCTTTCAAGACTAAGACACAAGAGTTTTGTTCTAATTCAGGCCCTGAATTTAACCATTGACTGGATAATAGGAGAGCAGAGAAGTGTGACACTTTCAGCACCAAGAATGTAAAAGCTTGGCAGCTCTAATGGAAAGTTCTTAAATTGTGTGTGTATGCCACATTATCTGTGAAATAGAATGAAAGTATAATGTTAGTGTTTCTTTTCTTCTTATAGAAAAATGAACACAGGTCATTAGTTTTCCTTCCTCCTAGAGAGTTGCTATGGTAGATGATATTATCCAAAAATGACACAAGCATTATTGTTTATCCCACATGCTCTTCCACAGCCTCATCACCTCCATCAAGAAGTCAGGTTATTTCTCCTTCTCTTGAAACCAGGCAGCCTTTGGTGAGACCCTGCACAAACCAAATGCAGCTGAGTCATATGACTTCAGAGTCCGTGACCTCTGAAGCGAGGTCATAAGAATGCCAAGGCTCCCTTCTGTCTCACTCTCCTTTGGGACTCTTGCCCTTGGAACCTAAATATCACTCTGTGAAGAAGCTAAGTATCTGCATGGAAAAGTCATACCTAAGTGCTCAAGCTCCAGCTCCAGCTGAGCTCCCAAGCAGCAGTCAACATCAAACTCCACACACATGAATGAAGGAGTCTTGAACAATTTCTAGCCCCCAGCCTTCAAGATACCCCATTTAATGCGAAGTGAATTAAAGCTGAGCTCTCTCCATTGGGCCTTGCCTACATTGCAGATTCATGAGAAAATGAGTATTTGGGGTGGTTGTTATGTAGCAGTAGATAAATGGAAGAGTGCATGATCCAGAATAAAACAAAATACAACAGCATTTCATATAATTACAATAAGAGAAAGAAAATCTACTGCAAATATACAAAATACAGTAATACCTTGGTTTGCGAGCATAATTCATTCTGGAAACAAACTACTCGTATTGTAAGACATCGCTGGTTTACCAAATGAAAATGTATTAGGAATGTTTGCTCATCTTGCCGAACACCCGCAAACCAAGTTACTCACAATCCAAGGTTTTACTGTATTTCTGAAAGCTAGACCTCATAAATGTCTAAAATCCAACAGAAAATTATATATTAGACAATATAAGGAAAACTTGCCATCTCTGAACATCCTGTTTTTGCTCTACACACGCCCAACAGCATCTTAAAGATCTTTACCACTTCCACTTCCCAAAGTTCCTATTCTGTCAAGCTTTTTTGGGTTCTCTGTCAGTCCTTCTTTGTAGCCAGGAAAATAAATTGTATTTCTAAGATGATAACTGATCCATGATGCTCTTTCTGGAAGATTAGCACTAAAAATCCTGGAATAGGTTTGAGCTAAATGGGCTGAGAAGACAACCTAACTAAAACAAAGTAGCCTTTTCAAATGCCACAGAATTATTTAAACCAATCAACTAAAAATTTTACTTGATTTGATGGCCTTAATTTTTTTTTAAAACGTAAAACGTTTATCAGTGAGTGACTATTAATCACAATAGGAGCTAATGATTGTGAAGATTGAAAATTAATTGTTTAAAGCACTCAGAATAGTTCCTGCACAGAGTAAACACTATTTGGGTATGTATTACCAATATGATTATGATTGTCAAATCTGTTATTATTTATTTAAATATTAAAATCATGCTCATTTGTGATTTTTGATTCTGGATCAGGTGAGGATTAAGAAAACTTAGTAGTGAAACCACCGTTCAGCAAGTAATTCGAAAATTACTATGGAGACTTTCAAAATAAATGAAAAACAGTCTAAAAAGATCATTTAACTAAAGTTATAGAGCCCTGGTTCGCTGTTGCCACTGGAGACATTGCTGACAGTAAGTCAGGATTTCTTTCTCTCCCACAACAGAATACACAGTAACCTTCTAATTTTAGGCAGTTTGGTTGCTCATTTAATTCCTATGTTGCAGTTCCCTGTGACTCTCAAAAAAAAAAAAGCAACTCTGTCCAAAGTTAGAGAACAGTCCATAAAGCCACTCACTTCTGACACCAACTGCAGAGTTTGGGGTTCCAAAGACCACCCTCAGGCTTGCTAGCTCACTATAAGGATTCACAAAACTCACTGAAAGTGGTTATACTCACAGTTACAGTGTATTACAGTGAAAGGATACAGATAAAAAACAGCCAGGAGAAGAGATTCATGGGTCAGAATCCAAGAAAGTCCCAAACAAGGAGCTTCCAGTTATCCTTTCCTCATGGAGTCATGGGCAGTATCACTTTATGGCGACGATGTGTGACAATACACATAGAGTACTGTCAACGAGGGAAGTTTACCTGAGGTTTATGTTCACAGTTTTTATTGGGGTTCGATTATGAAGTTGGCTGCCCAAGTGTCTGCCCTTTAGTCCCTGGCCTGACTGGAGGTAGAGCTGATACCTTTCATCTCCAGCTCCACCTTGAGGTAGTAGATACTACCTGGCCCAACCCCTCCCCGCCTCGCCTCATTGCGGGGAAATGATGGAAGTGTGAGTCAGATTGGGTTCAGCTTTCAGCACCTTTTCAAACATAAATGTTCTGGTTCTCATGCAGGAACCTGAGGTCCAACACAGTCATTAAACCATAGGGCTTCTCTTTATCTTCTATATTTTACACTAACTAACCTTGCCCTATGCTTCAATATTGCCTCTTTTCTTCCCCTAAATATCATCACTGGTTAGAGACCACAAATGTTAATTAGAAAATAATACATCAAAATAATTTTTTTTCTAAAACAAGGTCGAATGACTTCACTCAAAATTATTAGAGTTATTGGAACTGAAAAGTTTAGCTTTACCTTGTTCCACTCACTTATTCTCTAAGAGTTTATTAATTTCTTGTGATGTGCCAGATAGTGAGTGATATGCACACAAATATGAATGCAGTCTATCTCCTCTCTACAGTGGGGAACTTTGTAAAAATACACATGACCTCTCTTCTTTTTTCTCTACTCCTGACTTTTCTATGTTTGTTAGTCTTTAGGATGGGATGGAAAGTGCTGGGAAAGTGAATGTATATATACAAAGAGGTCTCTAAATGGTCTACTCACCTCCAGCATTAAGAGCTGCTGTGAGAGGTTTACAGTATGAAGAGAGAGATGAGAGAAATGAATATTACAACTCTCCAGGTGAAACACTAATAGAGGTATATTCAAATTATTACTAAATACCTTAAAGTGTTTGCCTAACATTGTTGGAGTGGAGAAGAAACATAGAGAAATGGATTCGCTATTAGATTTCCCAGTAGAAAACAGATTTTTTGAAAAAATATTTTAAAGAGGACTGAAAGCAGAAAAAGATGTATTCAGTTACTTTTATTTTTTTATTATTTTTATTTTTTACAATTCATTTATGTTTACATATTTGAGCTTCTTCCATATTGACAATCATTTATCATGCTTTTTTTCATAACATGACCAACATGAACATTTTTTCTATGTTACCAAACTTTCTGTTTGCATAATTTTAATGTCGGCATAATATTACATGGATAAAGTTCATTTTTTTGTCCCATGAATTTATGCTTGTCAAGCACTTGGCATGGGTCATTTTCATGATTAAACTGAATGGTGAGTTATTAATAGTTTTAAGTGTTCTAGCCATGGACTAACATCTAGTTTCGAGGAGAATGAATTTAGCTGTGTAATAGGAGAAATTTTAAAACTACAATTGTCAACTGTATAACACCATTCACGGGCATTTTACTGTAAGGAGAAAAATAAGCCTTTTTTCTTTTTCATTAAGAATAAATCTATATAGATGTAGCCTGGAGAGGATGAAAGTGTCGGTTTTTACATTTAAGGATTTGTGCTTTATGAGCCTTGATACATTAATGCTTCCTCTGGGGCTCTTCTGGATGAGCGCATTGCACAGGTGGCCCATTGAATTTATAGACACAATAACTGAACAGCAGAAATAAGAGGCCAGAGCATTTGTGGCACATGGGATGCAGCTGGCTTGGCCACTTAACAGCTGACATAAATTTTATGTGACACAGCCACTTACTGAAACACAAGAGACACTCTTTTTCCTGGGACCCCAACCTACTGCTTTTTTCACTCTCCCCTTCCTCCAGCACAGACCATGGAATGCCCTGAGAGCTGCTTTGTCAAACTCTGAAATGAGCAAATTAATTTACAATAATTTATAACACTGGAGCTCCTTGAAATGAACATCTGTTAGCTGCAACTTCACTTTACAACATTCTAAAAGTCAGATGAGTTAAACAGTTAAGGGACTTGGAAATCTGAAAAAAGTAAAGCGCCTGTGCCTGAAGAAAGTTTGAAAATGCCAGAGAACTAGCTTTTACACATTAAAGTGGCTATTTTACCATCTAAATTGTAAACACCACTTGGGGCTGGAGGATAGGGGGATTTGACCTGAATATCCTCAAGACCATTGGGATATCTATGGCCAAACACTGTTGAGAATAATAATAATAATAATAATAATAATAATAATAATAATAATGTGATTACACACACATGCACACACACGCACACTCACACGCACTCACACATACGCAGAGTCTAAAACCTAAAAGACATGGAATTAATTATTGGCAAATACTTTTAAAAATTCCCCTGCCAGTTTAACCTAAGCTAGTGCTGTAATTCAACATGGAGACACTTTAGAACATCACTATTTCCAGTAAGGGTTATGGGTTCTTCTGGAAAGAGAGAGATGAAAACATGAGAGAAATGGAAAATGTTAGTGAAAGAGTAAGATAAGAAGCAAGTGTACATGAGAAATTGGTGATAAAAGTGAACTGGCATCTTAAGATGCTTAACTATAGAGTTGGGAGGACTATGGGTGGAGCTGGGCCTCTTGTTAACTCTTTAATCCTGACTTACTATTTATCCTTTGGGCAATTTCTGGGGGAAGGATCAAAATAAAGGGATTAGCTATCTTGGAACCGGGGTCTTTTTTGCTGTGTGGGGCTGCTGGTTGGAGCCCGTGCCAGGTGTGCGTTCTCGCACTGCACACAGGTGGTTTTTCGTTCTTTTTCTTTTTCCAGAATAAACTGTTTCTTTTGTGGATTACTTGGAGAGTTATTTTTCCCAGTCAACATTGGGAATGATAGAGAAAAAGGAAGCAAAAATATTGTTTTGTTACCTTTGCATATTATTTGCAGGCAAAATAATTTATTAAGATAATTTATTTATTTATTTTTTCTCTACATTTTTCCCCAGATTCAAACTTGTAGCCAGACTCTGGTGCCCTTAGGAAGTTTGTTTAGAAGGTAAAAGTATGTTATTTGCAAACCACTTTTATTTTTGGATTTTGTTTGCTACAAGCTTGAACTCTTTGAAGAAAGAGAGGTGAGAGCAAGGGGCATTCTTTGAGGTTGGGGTGGGCCTATAAGCCATTTACTCCCACTCTGGGAAGTGGAAAGACTTCAGAGGGCGATGTCCACAAGATGGGCTCTAGAAGTGGACCCTTTGCCTTTGGTTTCCAGCCTCAGCCCAAATTCTCTTGTGTTACCTGTGGCACAAGGGCAACGAGTTACCAGGGCTCATGAGAGTTTGGACACCTGAAACTGATGTTGTATAATATTGTATATCAACTACAATTGAATATATATAGTCACGAGATGTGGGGAAAAAAAAAGAGTTTGGACGAGGGACATTTCTTCACCTAACTGTTCAGAGAGAAGTCCAGAGGAGCTTCCTGATGAGCTAACACTGCATGCCACTTCTGGAGCATTGCAACACCCGTATGGAGTAAAGAATCCCCCCAGTAACGACTGAAGAAAAATTTCCTGCCTTCCAATGGGATGAGTGTTCAGAGTAGGATGTGTAGTTTCATATTCCTCTTGGCTACATTTGGTTTGTGGGCTTGGAATTTCCTTTTTCAATAACTCCTGAGTCCATCTTACCTATTTCTGTCATCTCATTTCTAGCAGAGAAAAATATTCACAGATGTGTATGTGTGTGTGTTTGTGCATTCAGTTATTTTAAACCTGCCTTTCCGACAAAGAATTTTAGACAATATAGACAATTTTCTGGTGAATATTATCAATTAATTGATAATCTTTCCGCATTGAACAATAAAATAGACCTAAAGAAATATCATGGACCAATTGATTTGAGACAAGAGTTAAATGTTAAATTATCTATTGTTTAAGACAAAAAGGTCTATTTAAAAATTAAGAATAGACAAAATGCTGTGGGTTGGATGTTTGATACTTTCATGGGGGAATATAATGTAGCAGATAATTAACTTGAACTCTGAGGCCAGACATATCTGATAGTTAATCCCAGCTTTTCATAATGCTATCTGCATCATATTGGGCAAGTTTCTTAGTTTATTTTTTCCTTTGTTGTGAGAATTGACTTGAACGGTGCCTGGCACAGACTTGATGCTTACTATTTAATATTAGGTAGTTTGCTTCTAACGAGTCCCGTTTTCAAGGACTTAGGATATACTCACGTGAAGCAAACAATTAATGTGCTCATAGCAAGTCATGATCCTGAGTTCATCTAAGTTAGGCTCCTATGAAACCCTAACAGAACATGTTTTAGTATTGTTACTATGTGTATCCAGAGATATACATCTATGCTTTTTTAGGGTGTCTTATAATTCAAGTGATGTACTACTTCAAATTGATACACCAGCATGATATGTGTTGGCTTGCTTGTCTGAAAGTAGTAATAGATTATTTGTTGTAAATTATTAGCATAGTTTTCTTTTTTCAGTTTTTCCCATTACTTATATGTATTTGTGTTTGCCTGTGTCACTCACATTCATGCACCTAAAGAACCTAAAGTTACTTAATTTCAGTATTTTAATGGATGTTGATGTTATCACATTGTCCTCATAAGCGCTATTCATGAATTTAAAAACTAACCAATTCAGATTACATAGAATCCATGACAGGGTTATATAATGCATTTTTATGCAATAAATGACATGTGCTGATAGATATCATTTTTCTTAAGGGACATCCTGTAAAGAGTAATACTTGTTCTGTGGGTTTTTTAAGAAATATAATCTTGATTTAATAATAATAATAATAATAATAATATAACTTCTATTTCATTCAAGATACTTATTAGAAAGAGGTATTTTTACAAGTGACTCTGGCCTCAGCTAGCATCATAGCACTGACAAAAGGATCTCAAACTTCTCACAGGTGGCAGCCATCCTTGGCTTGCATCATAGCCTCTCCCAAGCACCATCAAGCCCAGCACAACTGCAGATAACTTTCTAGTGCCTATCAAGTGGCCCCAAGCCTGGAAGAAGTAGCAGTTGACCTTGGCCTTCACTGGAGCACCTCAAAAGAGGCCCTAGTGCAACATGACCAGTGGCCACCAGACCACACCAGAGGCCCACCCTACCAACTCCATAACTGACAAACCTAAAGGGCAGACTTGGTTGGCACAAGAGTCCTGCTCCATTGACTCCTGCTCCATGGGGTCAGCACTCCCACAAGAGAACATCCACCTTAGCTGCAGCTAGCCCTCACAGCTAGTCAGCCTGAGGGTAAACCTCAGCTACTGATGTGCCAGCAGCAATTGAGACCCAAATGCAACAGAAGGCCACACATAACCCACATGGAGTACACCCCTGTAGCACCTGGCTCAGGTAACCAGGGAGACTATGCCACTGAGCCCCAAGAACTACATAAGGCCACTCTTTCAAGACTGGGAGACATAGCAGATCTACTTAATACTTGGAAACAAACACAGAGAATCAACCAAAAGGAGGACACAAGGAAACATGTCCGAAATGAAAGAAAAGGACAAAACTCCAGGAAAATAACTAAAGGAAATGGTGACAAGCAATGTATCAAATAAAGAGTTCAAGACACTAGTTATAAGGATTCTCAATGAACCTGAAGAAAAATAGATGAATTCAGTGAGAACTTCAACAAGAGATAGAAACCATATAAAACAATCAATCAGAAGTGAAGAATACAATAATTGAAGTGAAAAATATACTTATAGAGGCTCAACAGCAGGTTAGATGAAGCAGAGAATCCAGTGACCTGGAAGACCAGTTTGCAGAAAATACCCAATCAGAACAGCAAAAAGAAAAAGTAATTTTTAAAAATGAGTATAGTTTAAGGACTCTTGAGGACAACATGAAGCATACCAACATTGACATCATAGAGGTACCAGAAAAAGAAGAAAAAGAGAAAGGAATTGAAAACCTCTTTGAAGAAAAATGAAAACTTTCCTAATCTGGTGAAGGAAATAGATATAGAAGGCAAGAAACTACAGAGAGTCCCAAACAAGATGAACCAAGAGAGGCTCACACCAAGACACATCATAATTAAAATGTCAAACATTAAAGACAAAGAAAGAATCTTAAAATAGAAAAAGAAAAGCAGTCAGTTATGTACAAGGGAGCTCTCATAAGACTATCAGTTGATTTTTCAACAGAAATTTTGCAGATCAGAAGCAAGTGGCACTAAATATTTAAGATGATGAAAGGAAAAGTCCTACAACCAAGATTACTTTATCCATCCAGGCTATCATTTAGAATCAAAGGAGAGATAAAAAGTTTCCTAGGCAAGAAAAATCTAAATGAGTTTATAACCACTAAAACAGCAGTACAAGGAATGTTAAAGGGATATCTTTATTAAAATTAATAAATGGAAATAGCTACATACCTATCAATAATTACTTTAAATGTAAATGGACTAAATGCTTCAATCAAAAGATATAGGGTGGTTGAATGAATAGAAAAAACAAGACCTATACATATGCTACCTACAAAAAACTCACTTCAGATTGAAAGATACACACAGACTACAGTAAAGGCGTGGAAAAATATATTTTAAGCAAATGAAATTAAATTAAAAAGCTGGGTTAGCAATACTTATATCAGAAAAAAATAGACTTAAAACAAAGGCTGTAACATAAGACAAAGAAGGGCATTATATAATGATAAAGGGATCAATCCAACAAGAGAATATAACTCTTGTAAACATTTATGTGCCAAACATAGCACACCTAAATATATAAAGCAAATATTGATGGACATAAAGAAAGAGATCAACAGTAATACAGTTATAGTAGGGAACATTCACACCCCATTGACATCACTGAAAAAATCATTCAGACACAAAATCAACCAGGAAACAGTGGCCTTAAATGATACTTTAGACCAAAAGAATTTAGTTGGTATGTTTAGATCATGTCACCCAAAAGCAGCAGAATATATGTTATTTTCAAGAACACATGGAATATTTTCCAAGATGGACCACATGTTAGGCCAGAAAACAAATCTCAGTGAATTTAAGAAGATTGAAATCACTTCAAACATCTTTTCTTTTTTTTTTTTTTTTTTTTTAGCTGAGCCATCC
>NW_017731376.1:4624633-4652730 GCF_001890085.2 Hipposideros armiger | reverse complement strand
GCGGCTGCTCAGCTCGGGCCGGGCATCGAACCGCTGTTGCTCAGAGCTCAAACTCTTGAGCGAGCTCTTAACCAACTGAGCCACTCGGCCGGCCCCGCAAACATGTTTTCTGATGAGAATGGTGTGAAAATAGAACTGAATTACAAGAAGAAAACTGAAGAACACAAACATATGGAAGCGAAATAACATGTCACTAAGCAATGAATGGGTGAACAATGAGGTTAAACAAGAAATCAAAAAAGACCTTGAAACAAATGAGAAGGAAAACACAAATGTCCCCAAAATCTATGGGACAAGCCAAAGCAGTTCTAACAGGGAAATTCATAGCAATACCGGTCTACCTCAAGAAACCTCAAAAAACCTCAAAAGGAAAAATCCCAAATAAAAAATCTAATGGTACACCTAAAGAAACTAGAAAAAAATTAAAAAAAGAACAAAAGAAGACCAAAGTGAGAAGAAGGAAGTAAATAATAAAATCAGAGCAGAAATAATAATAATAATAATAATAATAATAATAATAATAAAATAGAGTCTAGAAAACAACAGAAAGGATTAATGAAACCAAGAGCTGGCTTTTTGACAAAAAGAAATTGATAAAACTTTAGCCATACTCATCAAGGAAAAAAAAGAAAGAGGACCCATTAAATAAAATCAGAAATGAGAGAGGAGAAGTGGCAACTGATACTACCGAAATACTAAGGATTTAGAAAAAAAATAAGTTCTAGACATTATATGCCAACAAATTGGACAACCTGGAAGAAATGAATAAATTCCTAGAAACATATAATCTTCCAAGCTGAATCAGGAAGAAACAGAAAATCTGAACAGACTGATAACTACTAACAAAATGGAATCAGTGATCAAAAAACTCCCAACAAATAAAAGTCCTGGACCAGACAGCTTCTCAGATGAATTTTACCAAACATTAAAAAAAAAAAATCCTCACTTTCTCCACCTATTCTAAAAAACTGAAGAGGAAAGGAGGCTCCCAAACTTATTTTATAAGGCCAGAATTACCCTGATAGCTAAACCAGCTGCTACAAGAAAAAAGGAAAATTGTAGCCCAATATTCCTGATGAACATAGATTCAAAATATTAGCAACCAAATTCAGCAATATATTAAAAAGATACACCATGTTCAGTGGAAAATATTGTTGGGATACAAGTTTAGTTCAACATCCACAAATCAATTGTCATGATACAACACATAAAACAAAATTAGGAATAAAAGTCATATGATTATATGAGTAGATGTAGAAAAAGTATGGTACAAAATCCAGCATCCATTTATGATAAACTCTCAGCAAAGTGAGAATAAAGGGAACATACCTCAACATAACACAGGCCATATTTGACAATCCCACAGCTAACATTATACTCATCAGTGAAAAGTTGAAAGCTTTTTCTTTAACATTGGGAACGAGACAAGAATGTCCACTTTTATTCAACATAGTATTGGAAGTCCTGGCCACAGCAATCAGACAAGAAAAAGAAATAATATGCATCCAGATTGCAAAGGAAAAAGTAAAACTGTCATTATTGGCAGGTGACATGATACTATATAGAGAGAACATGAAGGAACACATCTAAAAACTATTAGAACTAATAAGGGAATGCAGTAAAGTAGCAAGATACAAAATTAATATTCAGGAATTGGTTGCATTTTTATATATCAATAACAAACTATCAGAAAGAGAAATTAAGTAAGCAATCCTATTTACAATTGCATCAAAAGAATAAAATACCAAGAAATAAATTTAACCAAAGAAGTAAAAGATCTTTACCTGGAAAGCTATAAGTTTTGAAGAAAAAAATTGAAGAAGACACAAATAAATGAAAGGCTATGCTGGGCTCATGGATAGCAAAAATTAACATCATAAGAATGTCCATACTACTGAAAGCAATCTATAGATTAAATACAATCCCTATCATAATACCAGTGGCATTTTTCACAGAACTAGAACAAAAATCTTAAAATTTATACAGAATCACAAAAGACCCAGAATAGCCAAAATGATCTTGAGACAGAAGGATGAAATTGATGGTATCTTACCACAAGGCTGTGGTAATCAAAATAGCCTGGTATTGACATAAAAACAGACACATAGGTCAATGTAACAGAATTGAGACCCCAGGAATAAACCGATGCCTTTATGGTCAATTAATCTACAACAAAGAGGCCAGGATTATACAATGGGGTAAAGACAGTCTCTTTAATAAATGGTGTTGGGAAAACTGGACAGATACATGCAAAAAATAAAATTAGACCACTTTCTTATACCGTATACAAAAATTGGATTAGAAACTTAAACCTGGGTCCTGAAACCATAAAACTCCTTGAAGAAAACATAGGCAATACACTTTTGACATTGGTCTAATAAGTAATATATTTTTGTATATGTCTCCTAGGACAAAGATCACAATAAGCAAATGGGACTACAGGAAAGTAAAAAGCTTATGCACTGCAGGGAAAACCATCAACAAAACAGAAAAGTAACCACTGAATAGGAGAAGATATTTTCAAATGATATTTCCAATATGGGATTAATATCCAAAATATATAAAGAACTCATACAGCTCAACATCCAAAAAACAATCTGATTAAAAAATGGGAGGAGGATATGAATAGACATTTCTTCAAAGAGGACATACAGATAGCCAACAGACAAATGGAAAGATGTTCACATCACTAATCATCAGGGAAATGCTAATTAAAACCGCAATGAAATACCACCTCACACCTGCCAAAATGGCTATCATCAATAAATTAACAAACAAGTGTTGGTGAGGATGTGGAGAAAAGGGAACCCTCATGCTCTGTTGGTGGGATTGTAAATTTGTGTAGCCACTATGGAAAACAGTGTGCACGTTCCTCAAAAAAGACATATGTGTCCCTATGTTCAATGCAGCACTATTTACAATAGCCAAGACATGGAACCAACCTAAGTGTCCATCGACAAATGAATGGATCAAGAAGTGGTACATATATACAATGAAATCTTAGCCATAAAAAGAATGAAATCTTGCCATTTTGACAACATGGACGATGTACAGGATATTATGCTAAGTAAAATAAGTAAGACAGAGAGAGACAAATACCATATGATTTCACTTATATGTAGAACCTAAAAAACAAAATAAGCGAATAAACAAAACAGAAACAAATTCATAGATAGAGAAAACAAACTGATGGTTGCCATATGGGAATGGGTTTGGGGAGATGGGTGAAAAAGGGGAATGGGTTAAGATGTACAAATTGTTGGTTATAAAAATAGTCACAGGAATGTTATGTACAGAATAGGGAATATAATCAATAATATTGTTAATAACTATGTATGATGCCAGATGTGTACTGAAGTTATTGGTGTGATAACTTCATAAGATATATAATTGTCTAATTATTATGTTATACACCTTAAACTAATATTGTATTATATTTCAACTTTAATGGAAAAATAATTTTTTTAAATCCCTGAAAAAAACAAAAGAAAAAAAAGAAAGAAAATAGATGGGCCTTCCTCACTAATAATGGGTGGAACTCTTGGCCAGATGGGACTGGCAATATGGGCTCTTGACTGTTCTGCATTGGATGGTTTGTTTTGTTACATAATAATTGAACACAGATATGGAAAATCCTGTTTTTTCTCCAAGTTTTGTCTTTAAGTTCCTCTCTTTGCTTTCTATTATCTTCCAGATCTAGGCAAAACCTGGATCATAAGATTTTCTCTGATGACACATGCTGTCTTTGAAACACCTTCAGTTTTACCCTGGAAATAATATCTTTATTCAAGCTACAGTTTGTTTTATGTCTCCTGGAGTCATGGGGAAAGTGGGGAGGGGGGGGGACTCAGCATGTTCTAGGTGGGGTTTTACTGAAAACAATTTTGATTTTGTTTTTTTGAAAAATTGTGGAGGGAAGAAAAAGGAGAGGGGTGCAATGTCACAAAACAAATTTTTTCAGTTTGCCCCAAATGTTTCTGTAAGTTTCAAGTGGAAAATTAGTTAGTAGCAGCAGAGTGAGTGACTCAGAAAGGTCAATATCCAGTAGATGTTTTTGCAGACATTTACTAAACTAGGTATTATATTATCTTATTACTGAGAATACCTGATTGCAAAAAAATAATTCATTGATTAGTTTTCCTTAAAAAACAGAGTTCAGTTACTGAGCAGAGACAAATAATAGGTTTTTCTGATTTTTAAGAATTTATCTCCAAACAATTGAGTGCATGCATGAACTTCACCATATCAACTTGATTATTGTAGCTTTATATTATGTTTCACTAGCTGATAGAGCAAATTTCCCAGTGTCATTCGTTTTTTGGCACATTTGCTGCGGCAATGGAAGTCAACTTTGACTGCTTGGTAAGGACTCTTCAGTCTTGCCATGAAGAAGGGGTAAGGAGTCACCCTGTTGCCCTCAACTTTGAATCTGAGGGCAAAGTGTTAGGTAGCTGAGCCCTGAAAGTGCACCAGCTTGCCTTTTTCCCAACTGACTCCATGCGGATGCCTTCATCACTAATTTACAGTCCAAGTATTATCTAACATGAAATCTTGTCCTGAACATCAGGCTGATTTGGGCCCTCCCCTTACTAACTGTTTATTTCTGAGAAATTGCGTTCTGTAGTTAATGCCCAGTCATGCTGGCTGGCGCGTTGCCTCATTCTTTCTTTTACTTTTTCCCCAGGTCCAAGACACTACTTGCCTACAGGCAGGTATTGCCACTTCCCAGATTCACATCATTTCCCCCTGTCTTCTAGAATGCATTTTGTGGATTGTCAGCTTGAGTGGAACCTCAGTTCATTATACCCCCTTAGACATCTAATTTGGACTATTAGTAATTCTGCTTGGTTCCAACTCCAGGGTCATTTCACTTTTCACAGACTCAGAATTACCCCAGTTCTAAACGCTTCTTGCTGCCAGCCTTCTGTTCATATAGACTCAGACATTTTATCTGACACGATGAAGATTATGAAATTATCACGACTTCCTGGCCAATTCTAGCTTAATTATTGAATTATTTTTTCATTCAGTTTGCAATTCAATTACAAACTTCTGAAGAGCAGGAATTATGCCTTATGATAGCCCCCATGGTTGTAGTAATCATATTTTTTGGGAAAAGATCCAGATACATGATTTGATAAATTCTAGTATATGTATAGGGTTGGAGCATAAATTATTTGAAATAGGACCTGACATTGTATTCTGACCACTGTGGTTATCTTATTTCTAGCATGGTTTCTTGCATGTGGTATTCACATTTTATTTCTTGGTTAATATAAATGAATGCCATATGAAATGCATTGTTGTTAGAAGAAACATTTTTTAGATTGTTTAAAATCATAATTATTATTCTCAGGGAACTTTTGAATGATCTGCTTTGTTGAAAATTTTCTGAAAATTATTAGCATTCATACGTTGTGTCAGGGGAACCTTTCCCACTCTGTGCATTGAATAGTCTTTTCAACATAGCCCCTGAAGGGGTCACTCATGCACAGGACAAATAGACTCTCAGTGGAGTAGACTCTTGATTTGAATGTAAAATGCCTGAGTGGTGGTAGAATCATGTTGTGTCACTTCTGAGAGAAAGAGCAGTTGATTTTTTTTTTGTCTGGGAATAAATGTTGTTTCCTAATGAGTGTATTCAAAATTAGGAATTTAAGGGATAGTCTTTTTGTCAATTCTGGAAAGTTTTATTTCCTTTCCTTGTCCCTAGAAGCTTGTTTGAAGGATAGGAGTGAAGCCTGGAACACATAAGCATTAGAGAGATTAGCCTTGCAAAGGCTTTGAAGGAAATGAGGGCAAAGTCTTTTTAGACTTTTAGCCTCTATTTTCTCATGGAGAAAGGGTTTTTCAGGAGCAGGGGTGGGAGATTTGTAATACCATAGCATATTTTTTTCCAAACTTAAATTTAATTGTATTTTTGTTATCCAAAATGCAGCTCAAGAAAATATTCTCTTGCTCCATGATTTTACTCTAGCAAGAAATATATGAAAACAAGCAATTCTTGAGAATTAGATACTGTTATGATAAAATCTTTTCATAATACTGAGATCTTTTCCCATTAAAAATAGGATTGATTAATTTCACACAGAAGGAGATTACCTTGAGAATCCTGTCACTTGTATGATTGTTGTATATTTAACTTATTCTGCTTTTAAAAAAAATCTGTGTGCCTAAAAATCCTAGTGCAATGAATATATGGTAAAAGTTCTTCTTGCTTTTGAAATAATTTAAGTCCATCTGTGACTGAAAATTAGGTAGAAAGTCCAATTTTCCCACACCTTCTCTAAGTAGTTTTCTTTATTTATAAATTTAAATTAAGGTTGACATTTTAAAGTAGTTTTATAGGGAAAATTATGGTCACATTTCTAAGTTCCTTATGTTTGACACTTGCATTTTTTTAAGCCAGGAATACTCATTGATTACTTAGAAAGTTTCTTTATGCTTTGTTAATTTGATAGACCAGGCAATTTATTAGGTGTTTCCTGTTTTTAGCTGTAGTCTGATTCTGAAGGAAATGAGCAGTGTCTGTGGCACAGCAGATGAGTCTGTGTCTGATGAGAGCCATGTGGGCCAAACTCTCATTTTTCATAAGTGCTGTCATTTTACAGATGTATGACCTTTTTCTTCTTTCTTCAGAGGAGGAGGGGCTGGGGGAAGGAGATAATGCACAGGGTTCATTTGAGAAACTCTTGTAGGCAGATACACAAATCATGTCATGTAAACCAGAACAGGCTAAGGAAACCTCACATCTCTTTTCCGAAGACAATAACAGATAGGACAGAGAAAGATGGAGTCAGAGATGATTAGGAAAACAGGAATGGTTAATGGGTAACAGCAACGTGGCGCCAAGCTGTTCATTCCATGTCATAAAGATATGAAGCCACACAAACAGAGGCCAGGTGAAAGGTCTCTGAATGCATATCCAATCAATGCAGATGTAGATTTGTGCTTTGAGACAATTTAATGGAGAATAATAGGAAGCATGGAGAAGTTACTCGTAGCAAATTAAGTTATTCTTTACTTGCAAGTTACAGCACACCCAGGGCTCGCTTCATGGACGTGTGGTTTGGTCTGTGCAGTCATATGGGAAAAAGTACTTCTTTAATTTTCTGCTGTTGCCCCTCATTTTTATTTTGCACTGGGTCCTGAAACTTCTGTAGCCAATCCTGAGCATGCCTAACACATTTTAGACCAGTATTCTTGAGTTTCTAATACATGACACTTTCACTTGTAAATTCTGAAACCACAGGTTCACATGGTCTTGAAACCAAGGTTTAAATGGTCATCATGGTGGTCAGCAGGGAGAGATCTCTTAGGTTCTTTACATACCTAACATCGGACCCACCTTTACTTGCTGTAGGCCCAGGAAGTTTATTTAAGCAAGGCCAAATATAATGGAAGTTGAGTTCATATCTGGAAGACTTTCTCATCATAACTCACGTTTAAGATAGAATGAAAAAAAATATTCTTAGATTGTGTTTGTAGGTAGAAACTCTGTTTTCAAAACTTGATCAACTAACGCATACATACAACACACACACACATATCTAGGAATAAGTTTAGCGATAAAAGTTACAAATTATTTTAAAATTGAAATTTTATTTTACAATATGAAAAAAGCTGGATCAAGCCTAAAGTTTTCATACATATGAAGAGCTACAGCTTCATAGTATCTCCTTACGGAAATAAATTTCTCCTATGTCAAGTCTTCATTTGGAATAAACTCTTTGTAATATTATTATCACCACACTAATAAAAAGTGTTCATTGAGAAAACTGTTAGTTTTTACTTTTGCTAAACTATTTTCTAATATGAAGCTAGTTTCTTTTTCGAAAGCATTTAAACTAGGTCAGACAATGTGCCCTGTCTGTATCAAGAAGTCAGCTTCTCATTTTGTTTTGGAGAACTTTTTTGCTCAATTGCTTACTAAATCCTGTGATAAAAATCTCATGAGATGTAACTGAAATGGATGAAATCCCAGTGAATGATCTCATCTGGGGTTCATTTGACTTCATTATTAAAGGAGCTTCTCTAATCTGAGCCTCTCAGGTGCAGCCTCCACCTTACGTACACTACAACCTGTACTGGGAGCCTTTCCTCACCCTCCTGTCTCTGATACAGGAGTTAATGTTTATTTCTGGGGGAAGTAGAAAGGGGGGATCTCTTTCACTTTAGTTGATCTTTTGCAAAAAGAAGATAACGTGCTATGCAGCTACACAGATTGTATCTAACGATAAATGTGAAGAGTGACTCTGATATCAATTAAATCAACCTTATTCATTCATCTTAAACAGCACTCAATCTAAATGCTTTCCAGCAGTATCCAAGTGGAACATTAAATGACAGTTGCCAAGCAATTTCTACTTTACAAATCAATTCCATACTAAGTTGAGGTATACGGTAAAAACATCGAATGTAGTACATAGTTTTTAAAAAAATACCCTTCCCCCAACCCAAACTGTTAATTATTGCACAGTCAAGGCTGCAATTAAAGGCTGAAGAGATTTGTCTAGTGAGATAACAGAGGGAGGAAAACAAGGACACAATCTCTCTATGGGGCATTACATCACACTTGATAACTCTCTCATGGATGCTATTGTGTTTGTTCCTTAGCAGAATGTCCTAGTCAATAGATACATAGAAATAAAGAGCAACTGAGATGTACATCTGCTTGATTATTGGAAAAATACACCCTCTGAAAGGCCTGAAAGATTCTCCTCTATCTAAACATATCAAGCTCAACTATTTTTCTTTAATTTCTCAGGAAAATGTCATTGATTGGAATATAACTATCCAATCACTTATTTATTCTAAGATAAGGGATGGTAAACTTGTTCAAGATAGACATCGAAGTTCTTTTAAAAAACAAGTGAGATTTCTCTATAAGACTTAATTTGTCCAACAGAATAGGACCAAGGTTATAGAAAGATATTTAAGAACAAAGATAAGTGTCTTTTACAATATCCTTTTATTTCCATTACAAAACTTGAAAGTTCCAAACTTAAAGCTTTAAGGTCACTCGGATTTGTTTTAGGCATTAGTTTGAAATCTTTTCTATTGCTGATAAAATACTTGTTTGTTTAGTTTTCCTCTCTGCTCTGATTGTAAAAATCATCTATTTCTGAAAATAAGTTTTTCCTCTCTTTACTTTCTCTTTTTAAGTGATAGTCAACTTCTTGTCATAAACTTCTGAAGCCAAGACATTAGAAACTGGAGATAAATCAATCCACTAATTCATTTTTTACTTTCCTTTTGAATTGTCCCTCATTTATCTAATCTCTTTTTAAGAGTCTGCTTTGTATATTTAGCTTAGGTACACTTACATATATCTTTCAGCAACACTATCCATCTTAATACAAGGGGCCTTGATTAAAATCTATCTAGTAAGTTATTTCTCCTTTTAATAGTTATGCATTATACTATAGTTTCTATACTTAACACTAGAAATAATATATTTTCATCTATTGGTTGAAATCCCAATGCCATATATAAAGAACTAAAATGATAGCTATATCATGGTGATGTTTTGAATTGAGTCTCAAGTTAGTTCAAAATGATATGTAACAGATTTTTTGATAATATAACTATCCTAACTACATATTTATATAGTCTTGCAACTTAAGGGAAACATTTTTCCTTGCCATAAAGACTGAAGATGGCCTAAAAAAAGTATGAAATAGCTACAACATATTGAGGGGGTAGTGGGTTGGGTGAGATTGGGGCTTACACTTAACTTCCTGCTTGTAATATTTTACTATGATTTAGTTAATGTTGAGAGTCTAAATAATGTTTTCTCTTTTATTAGTTCGTAATAAAAACAAATAATTTAAAAAACAGCCATGAAATTTGAATGTAAAAGTTTTATGTGAATCTAAAAACGTTATTTGTGAGGATTACAGTAGAATTGATCCTTCCTAAGATTCGCCTTTTCAATTAGATCTGATATGCATATATCATATATATATATATATACATATATATATATATATATATATGTATATATATATATAACCTGAAAACACTGGGCTCTCTTTCTAGTGTGGAATTTTCTTGAGCCATTTTCTTATGACCCATTTAATCTTTCATTTATAGTGAATCTTCAGAAAAGCCTGTAGATCCTAATTTAAGGCTTAAATTGCAACCCACACAGATTCTGAGTATTAGGAAGCTCAACATTATCATTATGATAGAGCATATTCCAGCTCTTCATTCTTAACAAATGCAACGACATAACCTAATACGATGTTAAGAGTTGAGTCTCCATTATGTAATATAATGTCTACTAGGCAGCAATTCTGAGTTGAAATAATGTAGCAAACTTTCTGCACGGAACAGCAATATGTATAAACTATAATTTTTAGGCTCTTTGTGCAGGAAATTGAAAACAAAATACTGTGTCTGTTTTGCTTAACCATAGGGTTGTAAAATTTAATATTCAAGCAACATGCAAATTAGAAAATAACATCCTAGGAACTGGTCAATCAAAAAATCCTATGATTAAATAACTTGTTTGATAAACATTCAAAGGGAACTCCCCATATTCTTTCTCTTTTGGAACAGCTGTTTTCCTTCTTATCCGCTCAGCCCTAAGGCATTTCATTTGCATTTTATTTACATTTTGTTCTTAATGTGAAAAAAGAGAAAGCAAGGAGATAAGAGAAGGAAAAAACAGTTCCAGATATCTATCAGTAACCAATTCCTTGGTATTAGCCTGTGCTTTTGAATATTTTATAATTTATAAACTGAAAACACATTATGCTCTGCTTTTCAAACAAGCTTTGCCACATGCCTTTTCCAAACCTTTTAAGACGGAAGGCTTGTAACTGGGGTAAAATATATGCATCTTTCATTTCCACATATCTCCTGCGGTTCTACACTGTGGGATTGGAAGAATAGAGGAGGCTAGAAGGAGGTCTGAAGTGCCTGCTAATCATTTACAGAGGCAAAACTGACTTATCTTTTAACTTCTATTGAAAAAAACATACATACGCATATGTTGATACTTTTAAAATATCAAGGAAGTGTATGCTAGCTAAAGAAGCCCTCTTCCTGACTTCTTAATCATCACCTGGACACATATTTTGAGAGTGCTACTGAGAGATTTATTGAGCCTCATTGAATTAGGGTTAACTCATCAATTCTTCACAGGAATAGAGTTGAAGCTGATTCCTAATAGCTTCTGGAATGTAAAAGAAATGCTGACCTTTAGTCTAGATGTCAATGGAAGCAAAGTCAAGAGCAACAATTTTGGTCAGAAATTTATACATTGCTGATAAGAGGTGGAAATTGTCTCTGCTTCATATACTGGAATCCAGAGGTGGGGTTTCTACTTCAGCTTTTGTAAGACCAGGATCAGTCACTTAAACTCCCCGTCTTTTATTTGCTTTGCATGCACAAGAATTTATGTTGGTAAATTGCATTTCTGGAGAGAGAAAAAAAGAAAGCTCTATGAATGTAGCATATTAACCAATGGCTGCATGTAATAGAAATTATTTTAATTTGCTATGAGAAAAATTCTAAGTTAGCTAAAGCTCAGCTCTGGAAACAGAGGGAACACTGAAGAGAAAGGCAGAGCCTGGCTGTTCTTTGAAAAAGGTGGCATGTGCCCTGCAGCTTCCAGACAACTGCCCAAGAGCCAGGCAGTGCAGGGAGCCTGTAAAACTTCCAGCCCTTGAATTCTGCAGCGATAAGGCTGGCATTCTGGATTAACAACCCTGTCAAGGGTAGCCCTCTGAAGTGCTTATTTGTTTAGAAGAAGAACCTCATTCATCATCAGGGAGTGATAGAAATGGGGGCTCTCTGACACTGTATGTGAAGGCTACCTGAATGTATGGGCTCTTTTGACACCATGAAAAGGAAGAGGAGAAAAGACACTGTTGCTATTCAGTTTCAACATAGTATTATAATGAAATGTGTTATATGTGTTCAAAACATGCCGTTTTTTGTTGTTGTTTTTTATGATACCATTTTTATCTTATAAAACCTTTTTTGGGGAAAATTTATCTTAAATAAAAATCAGCAGTGACAAACATAGTTATATTAAGTAACATAAAGACACACAAAAAGAAAAAGGTAACACTTTCATACAATCTCAAATTAGAACTGCAGTTGCCTTTAATTACCTCATTATGACAGTCTTTGAAACCTACTTTATCAATTTTTCTAGTCAAGCATGTGGATCTGGTATTTATTTGCTATAATAAATAGATTATAGCCCAAATAAGTTTTCTTTTTAAAAATAACTGAAATAGTAATTTTTAAAAGTTCTGGAATAATTCAAGATTTTTTTAATAGTTTAGAATTTATAATGTTATGAAAATGTCAAAAGCTCAAAAACAAATATTATCTGTGGAAATGAGTGATAATAATTGATGTAAAAATTGTGTGCCTTGAGTATAAACAAGGGTTACTTGCTAAATAAGTTATGATTGACAATTAAAGCTAATCTGTGATACTGACTGTACATATAGTTAAAAAGAAAATTTCCGTTTATTTAAAACATAAAGGTCAAATTACTTATATAGTACATAATTCACAACTAGTATATAGTGATATACTCATATATCATAAGCAAGGGTGCATATATAGATATGACCTATAAAATACAAAGCATACCTGCACATTCTAATATAACTTATTTATTGAGAATTATTTGCTAGTTATCTTTTTGTAACATATCGTAACATATCTACAGGTAGATTTTGTGGTCTCAATTTATAGAAGGGGAAAGTGAATTTAGGGCAATTAAATAGCATGTCCAAGGTCACACATCTGGTATGTGGCACAAACAGGATTTGAAGGCAGATCCACCCGGGTCCAAAGCCTTTGCTGCTCACTTGTAGTTACATTGGTTCCCTTTACTATAGTTATATGTACCTATCTGCAAATTCACTCCTATTTCTAATAATGCTGTGTACAATGCTTTTCTCAAAGAATCTTTCAGATACTCTAATGGCTACAAAGAGGAAAATAAAGCAAAAATTAAATGGTTGAAACTTGCCATTTAAGAATCAAACCCAAGGGCCGGCCGAGTGGCTCAGTTGGTTAAAAGTTAGCTTAAGAGCACGAGCTCTGAGCAACAGGGCCCCTGGTTCGATTCCCACATGGGCCAGTGACACTTTGTCTGAACTGAGCTGCTGTTGAGCTGCCAACAGGTGGCGGGATGGCTCAGCTGGTGAGAGCACGTGCTCCTAACAAGACTGCCTGTTCAATGGCGGGCTATGCCTGCTGACAACTAAGACTGAACTCAGCACCTTGAGCTGAGCTGCTGCCCGGATGGCTCAGTGGATAGAGCATGCACTCTTAACAACAAGGCTGCTGGTTCGACTCCTGCAGGGATGGTGGCTACACCCACCCGCAACTAAGATTGTAACACAGCACCTTGAGTTTAGAGGCCACGAGTTGCCAATGGGCAGCCAGATGGCGACTGATGCCCTCCACAATTAAGACTGAAGAACAACAACTTGGCTGGTCCCCTTCCCCAATTCCCCAACACTGTTCCCCTCCCCCAATATCCCAATTAAAAAAAAAGAATCAAACTCAATATGTGATTACTGTATTTCCCCATGTATAAGATGTACCCTTTCTCAAAAAATTTGGGGTTTAAAAACTGGGTGCATCTTATACAGTGGTTGTATGAGCACAAAAACAAGCCCAAAAAAAGTGGGAAATGCAAGTAAAAAAATCTACATCCATTGTATAAGACGCACCCAGTTTTTAGATCCCAAATTTTTCGAAAAAGGGTATGCCTTATACATGGGGAAATATGGTAAATATTGGAAGAAACATTGTCCACAGGTGGTACCAGCCTTGCATATGAGTAAGTCAGGTTGAAGGAATTAGTGTGGCATATCTTTTGAGGCAGGGAAATTGTTCTACTATGTGTCTCAGTGAGCTACCATTAGCACAGATAGTCTTCAAGAGATGGTTTCCCACACCAACTCCATCCACAGCTGCAGAAGATTCTGCTATGCTCACATCTAAGTTAGGACTTACTCCTGGGAGAAGGACTAAAGGCACAGAGGAAAAGAGGCTACAGATAAAAGCTCATGACTTCATACTCTTGAGTTATGGATCACACTCACTGCTGTAACAATAAATCAGCATAATGATTCATTAACAGGAAGGATGGCTGACGTAAATCTTGCCCTGATAGTCTATGAATTCTCTATCAGTGAACTTCTAGGTAAATGGCACTGGTTACGTTTCTTCCACCACTGCCTCTCTCGTTCCCAAGTGTTCTCTGACCGTACAAGCACCTCTGGCTGTCAGAACTTATCAAGTTCCTGAATTTGGAGAGCAGCGGATGCCTGTATGTTTCTTGGTCCTCTCTCTCTCTCACAAAGACACTTCTCTCTGGCCTTTCCGCCTTGCTTCTTGCTTTTCATGATACTATCACAATTTTGCATTAGGTTTCTTTAGGTGCTGATTATACTGACATGTGTTTTATAACATCATCATCATGAAAGTGAGCCTATGTTAAATTGCAATTTGATAAAATGTTGCCTGAGAATGACACTCCTAGGACCATTTAGCTTCCTGGATACTCTTTAGAAATTAGTATAGAATAAAATATAGGATAAGGTATGAAACATTTAAATACTTCTTAAATAATTTATCCTACATGGCTGTCAAGTGAACTATCTCAATAGGAACCTAATTGTTTTTATGTTATATATATATATATGTATACATACATATATATTTCTAAATTCTAATACAAAATAGCATATTACTTTTTCTAAAATAACTCCCCTGCTCAAACTCTTCTTTTACCTTCTTTCATCTACCAATAAAATCAGAAATACATTCTGGAGGCAAAGGCCCACATCTCTGTGCTTATGTTCTCTGGCTGTAGTTTTCTAGAGCAGAGCACGTCAAACTTGAATGTGTGTGTGAACCACTTGGGGATCTAGTTAAAATAGAGCCTGATTCTGTAAGTCTGGGGTGAGGCCCAAGACACTGCAGCTCTCACAACTCACTAGCGCTGTGGATGGTGCTGATGGCTAAAGCACACTTTAGAGCAAGAAGACTAGACTCCAAAGCCTTGGTATGTTAACAAACAGCCGTTTGCTCTACTCATTAGCCCTTTTAACAATCTTTGCTTTGCTGCTCACTTGTCTTTGTCCATGCTTTTTCAGTACAACTCTTTTCTCTGAGATTTGTTTTATCCACAGAAATGTAAACGAAAGTAATCATTTTACAGGCACGTCACACATTTTCAAAACTTCATCTCCGTATGCTTGAAGAAAATGCCACGCCCTTGCACTGTCAAGAATTCTGAGGGCATGGAAAGACTCCATGACTCTCAGAAAGTCACTGAAGGGACCGACACAGATTGAGAAACAGTCTTTGGCTGAAATAACACTTTCTATAAACATACTGAGAAAGGGATCATAAGCATTCCTTCTCTTTTTCTACCAAGGAAAACACTGTAGTTCCAGGATGGACAAATCAAATAACTCTGGCCTTTAAGAAACACCACACAAGGAGGAGCATCCTGGCTGGTTCTGTAAGTGAGAAATCGTCCTGATGTCTGATGTCTGCTGATTCCTCGGAATGTGTGCCCCTTCTCAACACAATTTTTCAGTGATTGTCATCATAGTCAGTGACAAGCTGCCCCAGAAAGTGCGAATTAATACACTGAAGCATCTCATGCAGCATTTCCCCTCTGGTGCCCGGTGGTTGGGTGCATGGCCTAGGGGGCTGGCTCTGGCGTCGTCAGTCCCCACTGAGCTCACTCATCTCCCCAGACACGACCCGACCAGCTCAGCCCCAACTCTTGGCCTCTGCATGGACTCCTGGGCAGAGCGGCGCTTTCTTTCCCAAAGTGAAACCCTTGGCTCACCTAGTTAGTGCTGGCTAATCTTAAATTGTTTTTAAGATGTTCACTTAACAACTCTGAGGCTCTTGGGCAGGAATCCACGCAAATCCTCAAATCCCGGTGTAAATGTGGCCTAGCCTAAGTAAAAATGAACCAACAAAAGATTTAAAAAATGGATCACCTCCTTTGCCTAAGTTTATTTTTATTTCTTTTGTCTGAGAATTAAGGCCACCTGTCATCTTGAAACGATGACTACAACCTTCAGATTTTACACAATGCCGCATATTTAAAAATCAGGTAATGAAACAAAAGCTGCATTTTGTATTCACTTTGTTTTTAAAGTTTGCTGATGACATTATGTGGCACTTAAAAATCTCACTTCTGCTTGAGGCTGGACATTCTTCTCACTTAACCAGTCAGCAATACCAGTTTTTGAAATACAGTTGACCCTTGAACAACACCATCTGAGCTGCACTGGTCCAATTATCTATGGTTTTGTTTTTGTTTTTGTTTTCCAATAAATATGTACAGCACTGTAAATGTATTTTCTCTTCCTTATAATCTTCTTAGCAACATTTTCTTTTCTTCTAGCTCACTTTATTGTCAGAATAAAGTAAGTTATAAGTTTGCATCAAATTAGCATGCATATTTCTTATTGAAGAAAGTTTCCTTTTTTATTTAAACATTTCTTATCTAACATAGAAAGAGTAAAAGACAAACTAATAAAGCTCCGTGTTTAGGAGGATATTGGGGTGGTGCCTCAGTGATGAAAGGAGTCACCCAGTTGGCTAGTGAACTGTCACCCTCAGGGATCCTCCTAGTACAGGGCCGGAACATTGCAGGAGCAGATCAGTATAGAAAGATTCAAGAGAAGAGGGAAATTGGGAGTTCTGATGAGTGATTTTGAAAGGAAGGAATGATTTGAGTGGAGGCCACATGGTTTAACTTACACTGAACCTGCAGGTTTTGAAAATTGCATGCTGGATTTCCTCATAAGCATCCATCAATCTCAGGGAACAGGAGGCTCTGCTCTGTGGTATGCAATCTTTGGGGAGTTTTTTTTTTTTTCCTCATTCAATACAAATATGTAGAAAATATACATCGGATTTGAGAATTTAAAAATGCAGAGAAATAAAAAACAACTTTCAATAATTTAATAAAAAGCACATGGATAAACGGGAACTCCAGTCACTTTCTATTTAAATTATGAAAACTTTGAATTTGCTTTTAGAAGTATAAGCAGTGTCCCTTGGCATTCTCTCTCTCTCTCTCTCTCCGTCTCTCTCTCTTTTTCTATAAAAAAAAAAAAGGCGAAAACCCTGCATGTCATTTCAGAATGAAGTGGTAGCAATTATTCTCTGGGACCCAGGCAAGCAGGAGCACTTAATAGGAAGAATGATGCACAGCACAGAGTGAAATTGGGGTTGCCACCTGAAGCTCATTCTTAAGCACTTGTCTTTTTCAATATACAGTTATACGGGACAAAAAGAAATATGAACATACAGAGATCTAAAAGTATTCTTTTGCTGTGTTTTTTTTTTTGAATTAATAAAATACACAAAATCTCTGGTTTGTCTTGTTTGGAAGCTTAGCAAATTTGTAGGATTAAATGGCTTTCCTCTTCTGTGAAGGGTCTGATGTAAACCCTTGTACCAAGGCTTAAAGTCTTAAGGCTGTTAGAAGTTTCCATCAGTCAGTCTGTATGTCAGTGGATAAAGTCAGTTGCTGATCTAACCTATTCATTGCTCCTTGGAAAAAAAGCATCAAACTACAGAACTATTTTTTAATGATGAAGGAGGGCAGAGGAAATGAAGGCCTGTCAGATGATAAAATGTGCTTTCTAACTGGCAACATTTTGGAGCAATGTATTACCGCAATGTTTTCTAAGTAATTTTAAGTGCCGTATTTGATGAAGTGGTGAAAAAAAAAAAAAGAGAGATCAGTTGTCTGTGGTAACCTATCTTTAGTTCTACGAGCTGAAAATATCTCTTATTTCTATGGTTAGAAAAGTTTGTGTTCTACGTACATAAATTCTTCTCAAAATAGTTGATTTTGCGCATTCAATACCAGAAAATTAAGTGAAAGGACATAAAATTTGTTTCACGTTTCCCTTCTGTTCTCTTTTATATTAATTTGATGTGCATTTTTAATACTTGAAATAATTTTATGATACCTTATATTGTATATATGGTATATATTGTGTATAAAGGGATGTATGCACTATTAGTCAACAATTATTTGACATGGCATGCTAAACTGTGTACTGTGCTCAGTGAAATGTTAGCAAAGGGCAGCCAAGGGGTAGAATACAGATAAAATACCACATCTGGCTTTAGCCTTGGTCCTCCAGTGGTTTACGTAGTATATTTGAAAACATATGATTGTATATCATAATAATAGGTTGGTTGAAGGCATACAAGTATACATATGCTTTTCATGTTGGTGAATTCCTAATAGGCTACTCTTATAATTCATGTCACAAAGTTCACCAAAGGAATTTGCTAATGATTTAACAATGTTGTTGAAATTACTGGGTTAATTTTCAGTCTAGTCAGGCTGGCAAACTTTCTATGAAGTATTTAATCAGCATTAGCACATTCAGTTTCAGTAATGGGGTCTCCAAAAGACTGGTTAGCTTCCTTTTTTTAAATCTTGTTTTTACCATTGTTTCTCAAGTTACAATACATTATGTTTATCAGATATTCCCAGGGGACAATTATGACGATAGAAAATTAGTTGATTAATAGGTATCTATGGTGAATTTTGACATTTTCCTTCATTTTGAACAACTGCATCCCAGAACTGATTTAGTCTGTGTCTTCATAGCCAGGAAGATAAATGCTAATATTATTCACATTTCCAACTGTTATCACTATTTTTTATTTGAAAGCATTTTAAAATAAAGTCTTGTTGTGGGTTTTAGCCTAATGCCAGTTTTTGTATATGAGCAAAAACTAAAAATAGAAAAATGAAAAACTTGGCTTTTCTATTGATTAGAAGAAATTTTATCACTTTGATAAATACAAAACAGAAATATGGTAGTTTTTGCAAGTCTAAAATTGTCTTATGCCAAATCCCGAGAATAATAAGTCAGTTACTGTGAGTTTCAGTCTGGAACCTCAGGAATGGTATTCACTCTGATTGGGTCACTTGGATATTATAAAACTGGCCAGCACTTCTTAGGGGAGAGGCTCATTCAAATGTAACATATGGCTCAATATTTGCTTCATTATATTAGAATTTTTTCTTTTAAAACCTGGCGTTAATTTCCTGCTTTCTGTCTCACTTTGCATGATATTTGGAGTTGGGATATTGTATCTGCTTTCTTCCTTCTCACATCTCAAACCCCAAACCCAATGTTGAAAAAAAAAATTATTTGATTATAGAAACGCCCATTTATTTTTTAAAGAGCTTTGGTAAATATGTAAAGTATAGGAAGAAAATAAAATAAAACTTTATTCAAACTTATAAAAATGTTTTAAATTTTAGATGACTATAAAAATCACTTTAAGAAAGCTTTAAAAAAATAAACGCTAAATGTTAGCCCAGATTGTAAATGATAGAATAACTCACTATCCTAGGTGAGAGACATTTCCTCATTTAGTTTTTAAACAATGCTTTGACAATAGATCTTTCCATAGATTCCAGTCACTACAGTCATATGACTTGATTTTATGGTCTGAGGGGTCAGGGGTACACCTCAATTTATATTTGCAGTCCTAGAAAACAAGCCAATAAAAGTTAGCTTGTTTTTTTGTATCTGACAGTACTAGTAGAATGCAGTTTATCATTTGGGAGGAGGGCAAATTCATGCTAGAAAACAAACATTAAACTCACATAGCACAAAAACAAGCAAAACAAAGGTTAATCACATAAGAAAATAACTTCATGAAATAGCCCTGAAAAAGGATAACTTTGCTTTGCTTTGGAAAAGGTTGGAACATCCTGTTAATGGTAGCATGTCCTCATTAATTTTCTTTAAACTTTCACCCTAAGATTTTCCCAGCACTTCATTTCAATTGGTAATATTTAAGTGAAACATATTTTTTGGGATAGAATAACTACTAAAGATTTAAAATATATTTGGTTTATGCTAAATTCCTTAAAATATGTGAGAGGGTATTGGGTCTTTACTAACATCAAAATCTGAATGCCTTCTAATTGATATTGTTCGTAATATTTTATTCTATTATTAACCAACAGATATTTTACAGATCAGACTAGAACCTCATCTGTTTATTGTTATTTACCATAAAATTGGTTTTTGCTTAAAGCACCTGAGTTATTACGAAGATATTATTTTTGAAGAAAAAAATTTAAATATATGAACAATTGCCAAAAAATGTTCTTAAGTGCTTTGGCTGTCTGCAGGTCTACATCTCTATGCCTTGACTTTGAAATTTCATTAATCTTTTTCCCCAACAAAATTCTGCTATTAAAATGCTAAGTAGAAGCAATAGTGTTATAATTCTTAAGTTTCTTACCTAAATGTCATTGATATAAATTTAACAATTATAGCCCTCTAATGATAAAATGTTTTATAGGTGGTTTTCTTTTTTTCCTTTAAAATATTAAAACTTGGGGCCGGCCAAGTGGCTCAGTTGGTTAAGAGCTCTCTCAAGAGTGTGAGCTCTGAGCAACAGCGGTTCGATTCTCGGCCCAAGCTGAGCAGTCGCTGAGCTGCCAACAGGTGGCAGGATGGTTTAGCTTAAAAAGAAAAATTAAAACTTAGGAGTGAATTAGGATCTAACCTCACATCTATTATTTTAGTGAATAAAGTAACTTTTTTTTTTGCCTCAATCTTCTTAATTTTGAACAGGACACTAATAAGTAATATTTATTAACTGCTTATTATATGCCAAATATTGTGTTAAGTCCTTTATTGACTTTTCACAATAATACACTGAAATCAGTATATTATTATTCACATTTTACAGATGAGGAAACTGAAATAAGAAAAAGGAAGCAGCTTGTTTAAAGTCATACAACTAATAAATGTCACTGTCATGATTTGAACCAGGAAATACTACTTCAGGAAATGTATTCTTAATCGTTAAACCCCTCTGTATTATGTTATTCTGAGCATGAATTAAAGATTAAGATAGATGTTCCCATAAGTAGTAGATGCATCATATTTATATATAGATTCAGAAAAATCTGACTGCTTCCATAATTTAGCCCTTTAGACTTAGATTAAAAATTATGACATATAATACTAATCCTGCTGAATTTTAAAGATGTGTAGCAAGTTGAGATACTTGCCAAATAAACTGAAATTCAAGCTTATTTTCATTTAGCATATTTTATTTTAGGCTTTCAGATTCTGGACCTCTGTTAACATGTATACAAATAGTCAATAGAAAAAAGGATGTAGGAAAATAAATACAATTTTAGTTATGAATTGTATATAAGCATATTAACATTTAATTGATGTCAGTTACCCTTGGGTTCATATAAAACCAGGTAGATGTCAACAGTAGGCATGCATGGTAGCCAATTAAATGCCAGACATTAAGATGTTGACTTAATTGCTTTTTATTGAGCACCATATGGATGTGCAATTTTTCAATACTCTGATATGGATACTTGATAATATTTTGCATTTTTATAGTTACTTTAATAACTAATACCAATATATTTTATTTCAAGTTATTAATTCCTCTAATACAAAATTTTTTGGGAAGAAATTGCTTGAAACACATGGATCTCAGTATTAGATTCCTAAGATGAGACTGAGAATAGGAAAATTCTTATTAGTTTGCTCTCTCATTTTTTTTAGTAAACACACACACACACACACACACACACACACAAACATGAGAGACAATCTGTATCTCAATGTGAGATTGAGAAGAGAAGAAATTGAGAAAACAAACAAACTAAAGCCCTTTTTAGTGAAACCCTATTTTTCTACATGGTGATCTTTTATGAAAGCTAACTGGTGTTACTTTCTTTAAACAAATATCTCAAAATATAATATCCTAATTAACCATCACCTTAAATACATTCTGTCTGACTTTTGTTGCCAAAAGTGTATATACTTTTCTGACATCTATGGACGAAGAATTCTAATAGGGATAAGAAATTTATTTCAAACTGTGTGTTTAGGAAAACATCTTATTTAAATTTTGAAATAGGCAAACATTTATTTATTTGCTTCTTTATTTAAAAATAGTGTTGGGCCGGCCGAGTGGCTCAGTTGTTTAAGAGCTGGGTTGGGATGCCATAGGGCCCTGGTTCGGATCCCACACATGAGGGCCAGTGACACTGCCCTCTACAGCTAAGATGCTGAACAACGGCTCAACCTGGAGATGGGCTGCGGTGAGGCGATGGCGATGGTGTAGGCTGCAGCTCCTGCTGCAGTGGGTTGCCATGAGCTACCATGTGTAGCCAGCAGCCAGCTTGAGCAGCCAGCAGCCAGCGTGTTTGGCCAGCAGCCGCTATGAGCGGCTATCCAGAAGCCGGTGACTGATCTGCCTTGCCCGGGAAGAGCGCAATGATGATGCCAACTTGGGCCAGTGAAGCAACGTCCTCCACAACTAGACTGAAGAACAAAAGGACAGCAACTTGTCTGTTCCCCTTCCCTCAATTCCCCAGCACTGTTCCCATCCCCCAATTCCTCAATAAAAAAATCTTAAAAAAAAATAAAAATAGCATTAAGGGAGACACCATGCTACAGTTTCATCTTCTGTTTCTTATCGCTTGCCTGTCCTTTCTGGTTCCCAGGGTTCTTGGATGCACAGGACTCTATTACTACCCGTGAAAGAATTTTTAAAATTGTTATAAGATATACATAACATAAAATTAACCATTTTAAACATTTTAAGTGTACACATAAGTGACATTAAGTATTTTTACATTGTTGTGTAAGCATCACCACTATTTCCAGAACTTTTCATCATTCTAAACAGAAACTCTGTTTAAACAATAAACTCCTCCATTCAGATTCAAGCACACTATTCTACTCTCAGTTTCTATGAATTTGCCTATTCTAAGTATCTCATATGAGTGAAACCATCCAATACTTTTTCTTCTGTGTCTGAGTTATTTCACTTAGTACAATGTTTTCAAGTTTCATCCATGTTGTAGCATGTATCAGAATTTCATTTGTTTTTAAAGGTGAATAATATTCCATTGCATGTATATATCACATTTTATTTATCCATTCATCTGTTGATGGACCTTTGGGTTGTTTTAATTTAACCCCTGGGTATTGTAAATAATGCTACTATGAACATTTGTGTAAATGTATCTGAGTCCGTGCTTTCATTTCTTTTGCATCTATACTGGAAGTTGAATTGCTGGGTCATATGGTAATTCTATGCATAATTTGTTGAGGAATCACCAAACTGTTTTCCACAGAAATTGCACCATTTTACAGTCCTACCCACAATGCAGAAGGGTTTTAATTTCCCCACTTCTTATCAACTCTTATTTTGTTTTTTGTTTGTTTGCTTGTTTTTTTGTTTATACTGGCCATCCTAACATGTGTGAAATGATATCTTATTGTGGTTTTTATTTGTGTTTTCCTAATGAGTAGAGATATTGCTTGTGAAGGATTTAAGTGTTTTGACCAGGCTATAATAAACTTTCCAGGAGCCACATTAATATTCACCTGTCACAGCTTCTCAACTCATTAAAAATAAAAACTTTTTCTTAAAACATCCATCAGAGCAGAAAGGGGTAACTACACAGAAAGCAACACAATATGACATAAAAATATGATTTATCAGTAAGCAGAGTGGATTCATATCCACTCCCTCACTTGCAAGCAGTAAGCTCTTGGGCAAGTTTTTATAAAATGGGAAACAATTACTGTGTATGGGATATTGTGAGGTTTACATGGAGCTGTGTACCTATATTTGTTCTTTGCAGCATCCCCAGCACTTATAACTGTGCCTGGGATATCGTAGGTGCTTAATACATAATTGTCGAATGAATAAATAATGCTTTTAATGTTGCTCAATTCATTATAACTATTCTTATTATTAGGTAATCAGAAATATAAGCCCTTCTATTTAAATGCATTTAAATGGCTAATCTCAATTTGGTCATTTTTATAATTTTAAGTATATCAAGTATATGTGTAGTATACTTATATATGTGTATATATAAATATATTATAAAATTATCTCAGATAAATATATAGCTGAGAAAAATTGACATTTACAATGCAATATTAAACTTCAAAACTTCTCATAGAGCAAACTACTGAACAGCCTAAAAAGGAATGTTAAATCTACTTCAATTTATACTACTTAAGTTTTAAAATGATTTAGGATATTTCTTAAATAAGAATTTGATTGTTTTCCAGCAATTAAAATAATGTATACTCAAATAAGAGTTACTAAAAGTGTTTTGGGGTATATCTAAGTGAACTGATTTGGGGATTGTCATTTCAGTATGCACTCATTCTTAGATGGTAACTTGTTTAAATATCTGCGCATGTAATATATAGAGACAAGCTAGATCATTGCCTTTTCCCATGGTTTTTCAGGTAACTTTTAGTGATTTCTTTGTGTTTGTTTGTTTGAATTTTACAATTCATGCTCTTTTAAAGTTACTCATAGAGTGAATAGGATGTCTGTACTGTATCATGAAAATGAGTAAGACTGACCAATATACTACAAATAATTCAAACTTCTTGTGACTTTTTCATTTATTGAAACATTATAAATTAGAAACAAAGCTATATACCCTTTTACATTTTAGAAAGGTAAACAAAATGAGCTCTCATGCAATTATTTTACACAGCCTTAGGAAAATCATCTTTAAAAGTTCTTGATTAAAATTAAAAAAAAATTTCCTTGCTAGGCTCCCTGTTATACAAAATCACCTTCCATTTTAAGTTAAGTGAATTCTTAATGGCTCCTTTTTATGAAAGGCTGAATTTTTTTATGGGATGATATCTTGGAAAATTTTCACATTCACTGTCTGAGGCTTTTCATTTTTGTTTAAATTATATTTGGAAAATTACATCTGTGAGAATATTCTTTTGTTTCTCTTTCTAGGGGGCAGCATTTGCCTTGTAGGCGATTTACCCTTTTCTTTTCTAGACCACCTTCTTAATGAAGGTGCTACTTCTGGGAAATAAAAATAAATGCTGGGCCGGCCGAGTGGCTCAGTTGGTTAAGAGCTCACTCAAGAGTTTGAGCTCTGAGCAACAGCAGTTCAATGACTGGCCCAAGCTGAGCTGCCACTGAGCTGCCAACAGGTAGCAGGATGGCTCAGCTAAAAAAATAAAATAAAATAAAATAAAATAAAAATAAATGCTGACTAATGGTTACCAAACTAAGTGATTAAATGAATAACTTCATGACTGTTGGTGAAAGTTGGTATTATTATTCTGTGAATCTTATTTGTGTTTTCTCAAGAAATAATTTGTATTTCACCAAAATTAACTCATGCATACTTAGGAGGAAGCATTTCAAATGAAATGAGTAAATCCCATATCTGAGGCTTTACTTTCCCTTACCCAAGTATGTTCACATGGGGATACTGGGATTCTTCCATCTTACAGTAATATTACTGAGATCTTCACCCACCTGGATAAAACCCAATAGCTCACAAAATGTAAAAAAAAAAAAAATCTCTTTTCTAGTCAAAGTAATCTGTGAAAATATATGTCCACTTGACACATGGAAATAGAAATAAAATCCCCACACTTTTTGAGGTTTGCACATCTCTAGTGCATATTGGTAGTATAAAATGTGATTATAGAGCATAGGATTTAAAAGTAGCTGAAACACGGCAGCACCCAGGGATGCTTTTATGGTCATCTGACTTGTGTAGCATCATAGGATCCATAGTTACAAGGATAATAAGCTTGGTTGAATGCTCTATTGTAACTTCTTAGAAATTATCAATACTTTTTGAACAAGAGGCCCCACATTTTATTTTGCATGGGCCCCGTAAATTATGCAGCCATTCCTGCTGCATTTCTACTAAAGGCAAGTATCTTAAATTGATAATACCTACATAATGAATAATAAAAGAAATTCCTATGTAGCCAATGGAGTATGAAGTAGACCAAATGATATATGATAACTAGAACCTCTAGGTATAACAGAAAGCACTTGCTTAGGTCTCTTGAATGTTTAAAATCATAATTTTGCAAAATTAGTAGCCAGATTTTCTAAAGTCAAATGAATAGAGGGAAGATAGTGATTGATGGAAATAGTGTGTTTTTTTTTCCTTTAAAAAACCTGAATACATTTCAACACGTCTCTTTCTGTGGTTCCAATAGGAATTCAGATATCAACTATCACACATAACAGCCACATGGAAATTTCTAGTCAAGATAGCAGAGTAGGTAGGTTCTACACTTGCCTCCTCCCATGATCACCTCAAAATTACAACAAAATTATAGAACAACCATCATTGAGAATCAGCTGAAGACTAGTTGAAGGGAATTCCTATAACTCAGGATATAAAGAAGAAGCCACACTGAGACTGGTAGGAGGAATGGAAACATGGAATGCGCAGGCCCCACACCCATGATGTGGCAATTAAGTATTGGGCAGGATATCTCAGCTATGGAGAGTCTTCCTGAGGAGCAAGGGTTCCCAGTCCCACACAGGGCTTTCCAGCCTGAGGCACCAGTGCTGGGAAAAGGAGTCCGCATAACTTCTGACTGTGAAAGCCAGCAGAGATTGCATTCAGGAAAGACAAAGGGCTCTGAAACACACTGCTCTTAAAGGGTTTACACACAGACTCCCTCACTCACTCACAAATTCACTTACTCTGAGCATCAATGCAGCAGCTCAAAAAGCTCCAGGGGTCATATGTGGAGGAACTAAATTGACTAACTTCAGGGTTCAGGCCGGATGGGCAGGGATCAGGACAACTCTCTCTGGGAATGAGAGCACAGGCAGGTGACATTGTTGTTTAGTTGAGCCCTCCTTCCATCCATCTGGCCTGGTGTAAGCTGGTGCCAAATCAGTGCTCTCCATTAACCAGGATGACACCCTTTTCCCTGCCCTGGTGATTCCCTGAAAACCCAACCCACCCAACTCATTTGTCTGGTCCGATCCTTTTCCAGCACTTCCTACACACAAGCAGCCTGACTTAGATCATACTACAGACATTATCAAAATCTCTCAAGGGTTAGAAAACCACAAACAAGCAGTGGCCAGCCTTGGTATCCTTGTAGCTTTTGCTAAGTGTCCCCAAGACCAGCAAGGATGGCAAATGGTCTCAACATGCATCGCAACTTCCTTTAGGTAGCCCTAAGCTGTGACTTGGAATGTAGCTTCAACTACGCGGCCATAAGCCTGGCACAAGTGGCAACTGGCCTCAGCTTGCATCCTGGAGCCTACCAAAGGGTCCCAAGCCAGGCACAAGTGGCAGCCAGCATTGGTTCACAGCATAGCCTCTCCCAAGTGCCTCTAAGCCCAGCACAAATAGTAGCCAACTGCAGATTACTTTGTAGCTTCTACCAAGTGACCCCAAGCCCAGAACAAGTGGAAACTGGCTTTGGGCTTCACCGGATCCCCTCTTGAGAGACACAGTATACCTGATGACCAGCTTCAGACCACACCAAAATACCACATAACCAGCTGCACAAACTATATACTGAAGGGCAGACTTGGCTGGCACCAGAGCCCACAAAAGTGACTCACACTCTATGGGGTCAGCCCTTGCATAACAGCTCATCCTGTATAGTAACTGCCAGCCCTCATAGCTAGCCAGCCTGAGAGTCAACCCCACCCATTGATGCACAAAGAGCAATCAAGGCCCAACTACAACAGGAAGGCACACAACCCACACATAAGACACCCATGGAGCATTAATTTCAGGTGATGGGGGAGAGACTGTGCCACTGAGCCCCACTGGACACCTTCTACATAAGGCGACTCTTTCAAGACTAGGAAACATAGCAAATGTATCTAATACATAAAAACAAACACAGGGAGTCAGCCAAAATGAGGAGCCAGAAAAACAAATTTCAAATGAAATAACAGAACAAAATTCCAGAAAAAGGAACTAAAAAAATTGGAAACCACAATCTACCAGATGTAGGGTTCAAAATACTGGCTATAAAGATGACCAATGAACTTAGAGGAATAATAGATAAATTCAGTGAGAACTTCAACAAAGAGATAGAAAACATAAAAAAAGGAGATTAAAGAAACCATAAACATAAAAATGAACCAGTCAGAAATGAAGAATAAAATAATTTAAATGAAGAATATACTAGTGGGAATCAACAGCAGAGTAGATGAAGCAAATGATCAGATCAGTGATCAGGAAGACAAGGTAGTGGAAAACA
>NW_017731376.1:4621100-4623858 GCF_001890085.2 Hipposideros armiger | reverse complement strand
GGATGGGATGAATAAAAATTGAAGTGATTTTAGAATGAACTTACGCAATAGTCAAGTTAAAATACACTGCTATAAACATAGCTTGGTATATATGAAGCACACGGTTACCACAAACCAAAAATCTCTAGGAAATATACAAGAAATAAAGATAAAGAATCCAAACATAACACTGTAGGAAGTTATTAACAAACAAGTGAAAAGAGGATGTGAACATGAAAGAAACAGAGAAGTACTACTAAAACAATCAGAAAACAATTAATAAAATGGTAATAACTGCTACCTATCAATAATTAGTTTTAAATGTAAATGTAATAAATGATCCACTCAAAAGACAAAGGGTGGCTGAATAAATAAAGAACAAGACTTGTACATATACTGTCTACAAGATACACACTTCAGATTGAAAGGCACAAAGTGACTTAAAGTAAGGGGATGGGAAAGCTATTTCATGCAAATTGAAATGAAAAAAATCTTAGGTTGGTAATACTTATAGCAGAAAAAATAGACTTTAAAACATAGGCTGTAAAAGAGGTAAAAAGGGCATTTTACAATGATTAAGGCATCAATCCAACAAGAGGATATAACTCTTGTAAACATCTATGCTCCCAACATAGGAGCACCAAAATATATAAAGCAAAATTGACAGACATAAATGGAAAGATAGACAGTAATTCAGTAAGAGTAGGGGACTTTAACACTCCATTGACATCAATAGATAGGTTATCCAGACAGAAATTCAGCAAGGAAACAGTAGTCTTAAATGACACATTAGACCAGATAGAATTACTTGGTGTTTTTAAAACATTTCCACCAAAAGCAGCCAAATATGCATTCTTTCAATGCACATGGAATGTTTTCAAGGATAGACCACATGTTAGGTTACAAAAAAGACTCAATAAATTTAAGATTGATATAACTTCAAGCATCTCGAATCACAATGGTATGAAAATAGACATCAATTACAAAAAGAAAGCTGAAGCACACACAAACATATGGAGACTAAATAATATACTACTAAACAATAAATAGGTTGACAATGAGATCAACGAAGAAACTAAAAGATACTTTGAAACAGATGAACGTGAAAACACAATGACCCCAAATCTATGGGACAAAGCCAAAGAGTTCTAAGAGGGAAATTCATAGCAATACAGGTCTACCTCAAGAAACAAGGAAAATCTCAAATAAACAATCTGATGTTACACTAAAGATACTAACAAGAGAAGAACAAACAAAGCCTAAAGTGAGAAGAAGGAAGGAAATAATAAAGATCAGAGCAGAAACAAACAAAATAGATTTTAAAATATCAATAGAAAAGGTAAATGAAACCAAGAGCTGAAACTTTTAAAAGATAAACAAGATTAATAAACCTTTACCCAACCTCAACAATAAAAAAAGAGAGAGGGCCTGAGTAAATAAAATTAAAATTGAAAGGGAAGTGACGAACATCACCAAAGAAATATAAAGGATTATAAGAAAATACTATGAGCTATTATATGCCAACAAATTGAACAAACTGGAAAAATGGATAAATTCTTAGAAACATAGAATCTTCCAAGACTGAATTAGGGAGAAACAGAAAATCTGAACTGACTTATAACTACTAACAAATTCGAAAAAACTCCCAACATATGAAAGATCTGGACAAGATGGCTTCATAGGTGAATTTTACCAAACATTCAGAGAATTAATACCTATCCTTCTCAAACTATTCCAAAAGAAAAATTGAAGAGAAAGAATGGCTCCCAAACTAATTTTACAAGGCCAACATCACCCTGATACCAAAACCAGAAGCACTATGAAAAAAGAAAGTTGTATGCCAATATTCCTGATGAACGTAGATGTAAAAATCTTCAAAAACATATTAGCAAACCAAATTCAGTAAACATTAAATAGATCAATATGATCAAGTGGGATTTATTCCTGGGATGCAAGGTTGGTTCAATATTGTGACACACCACATAAACAAAATGAAGGGTAAAAATCATATGATCATATCAATAGATACAGACAAAGCATTTTTCAAAATCCAATATCCATTTAAGATAAAAAAAATCTCAGCAAAGTGGGTATAGAGGGGACATACATCAGCATAATAAAGACCATATATGATAAACCCACAGCTATCATTACACTTAATGGTGAAATGCTGAAAGCTTTTTCTTTAAGATCAGGAAAAAGACAAGGATGTCCACTTCCACCACTTTTATTCAACATAGTATTGAAAGTCCTAGCCAGAGCAATCAGACAAGAAAAACAAGTGAACTGCATCCAAAGTGGAAATGAAGAAGTAAAACTGCTACTATTTGTAGATGACATGATACTTAAATGTGAGTCCTGAAATCATAAAACCCCTAGAAGAAAACTTAGGCAATAAACTTTTGATATTGGCCTTAGCAATACTTGTTTGGATACATGTCTTAGGGCAAAGACAACAAAAGAAAAATAAATGGGACTACAATAAAGTAAAAAAAAATTCACTTCAAAGGAAACCATCAACAAAACAAAGGCAATCACTGAATTGGAGAAAGTATTTGTTAATTATATATCCAGTAAGGAGTTAATATCCAAAATATATGAAGAACTCACAAAGCTTAACATCATAAATATAAATAATCTGTAAAATAGAGCAGAGGATGTGGATAGACACTTCCCCAGAGAGGACATACAGATGGCCAACACATGAAAAAGTGCTTGATGTCACTGATCATCAGGGAAATTCTAATGAAAATTACAGTGAGATATCACTTCACACCTG